>NC_025996.2:12969453-13114828 GCF_000442705.2 Elaeis guineensis | reverse complement strand
CTGAAAAGACTGGGCTGATCACCTAATTCAAGAATATCTTTTTACCAAGCATCAAAAGGTCATTTTAGCCAGTTCTTTGTTTTGACCGAAACCAGAGGTAGCAGGATGCTACACCCTTTTTATCGCTGGTAAAAAATCAAAGTTACAGTTCCAAGAGAAACTACATTTTAGCCAGTACTTGCATGAGTAAAGACCGGAGTAGGATGATTTCATACCTTTGACAATTTTGATAGCAAATAGCTAACATCCATCATTGTAGGCAGCTTTGGGCCTGCATTTCACATGATTATTCTTTTCTGAAAGAATGATTACTTAATGATCAGTACAGTTACTACATTTCCAACATATCTCCTTCAGTGGATTAAAGTCAGTAAAACTTGAACTAAGCATAAAAAGGGAAGGGTGGTTTGGGGGGGGGGGGAGGGTTGTGTTTTTACATATTATAACCTTTGCATGTAGTCTATGGGTCTTCACTTTAGTTGTTGGCTCCCACATCCACTGGTGAGAGATCTCGAACCTGGAGTGTGGCATCATCACCTCAAATGAACAATATTGAATATAAATATAGCAGATGAAGAAGCCACATCAAATGACATTGTCATCAATAGTTTGAGTGTATTTAATGCTTAAGTTGTGAGAATTATGTCATAGTATATGTGAATAATTTATTCAAGGTTCATGAGTTTTCATGAAATCTGCAAGTAACTTGACTTTCTGGAAAGGATATGGAGGAGCCATATCATATGCCTGTAATACTTGTGCATGTCTGGTTGCCTCTACTAAAATGCTATACCATGATTTTTTTTTTTTTTTGGTTCCTAAGATTTCACTTTTCAGATGGGATATTTGATGCAATAGAGGGCATAAAAGACAGCGCCTTCACCAAGGATGGCAGCTTTTTCTACTTGATAACCCTTGTTACCACAGGGGGAACCATTCAGTGCTGTTTCAAGAAGAAAAGCAATATGATGTTTGGAAGTCCCACTATTTCACACCTCTTATCTGATCATTAAGAGCTGAAGGCATTCTTCTAATGTTTGTATTAATCTATGTGTCCTGCTGAGGTGTTCTATTTCTTTTCCTCTCCAACTTAATTATCTACATGAATTAATAATTAAAGTTTGATAATGGAAATAACATACGTACATGAGGATCATGTTTTGATGTACTCCAGTTCTTGATTGAGCCATTCTCCGTGAATAACCTTGCATCTTATACACATTTAGAAAATAATGTAAGATCTCTCTCTCTCTCTCTCTCTCTCTCTACCCCTTATATATGTATATAGAAAGCCATTTTCATAGAATATTTATATTCAATTGCTATCTTTTTTTTTTACTATTACATTTGATATACGATGTTGATCTTTTTCCCTAAAAGCTCAGGGTCAATTAGTTGATTATCATGGTATTAAAGCTTAAGTTTGATGGAAGTTTTAACCCCCTCTTTATTCAATGGAAGTTTTAATCCCTTCTTTATCCTAATTCTGTACAATGTTGATCTTTTCCTTGATAACTCAAGCTTTTGACCATCAACTTAAATTATTATACAAAGGCCTACATATTGCATATTAAAAAAATCATGTATTATTGTATCTCTATAATTTTTGTATGATGGGGGATCCGAGTGCCAGTGTTTAAACCCCCGGTCCTCCCAAATCCATTGGGAAAAGAATTCTAACAAGCCAAGGCTAGTTGAGGATGCCCATAAAGTAAATAGATAGAGAAGTCAAAAGCATATTTTTCTAATAGCACTGTTTCTAAAATATTGAGCACTAAATCAGTTTTACTAATAGATGGTTCTATACTTCAAGATTTAAATTTTAGCAAGATCGGTTTGGACATTGCGAGAGTGCATCTACTGAGTAGTGCTCTTTTCATCACTTTGAGAATACCCACTAGACCCTCTACTCCCTACGTGCTGAGCATGCGTGGAAAAATATATATAGAAGTAAAACATTTCTTTTGCATGGAAATCCCTTTTTCCCCCTAAATATAGAAGTAAAAACATTTCTCTTGCATGGAAGAAATTATTTTGCTTCCTTTTTTTCCCTCCCTTTTTTTGTGATGTTTATTTATTTTTCTTTGCATAAGACATGCGAGGCAAGAAAACACATGAGACAACCCCCACAACATATTTTTTTTCTATGCACCAGTCCTGCAGAATATACACAAGAGTATACAAATACATAGATTTCAGGTTTCAAATTCTTGGTTCGAAGGCTTGGTAGGAGTCGCCAAACTCCAAATATTAATTATAAATATTATTTTTTGAATTATAAATTTATCAATGATCATGTAAAATCTAGAATAGTACGTCCCCCCGCCCCACCCAACGCACCCTCTCTCTCTCCATCTATCTATCTTTGCTTTTACTTTAATTTCTTTTCTCGTGGGATTTTATGTGAGATGTGCGTGGACATTTAGTGTGCATAAGTAATGATGTGCACCTAAGCAATTGCCCTATATATTAATATAAAATTAGCTTTCATGTCTATTGTTGCGGAAGATTTTCAGCCGCTGATGGAGTAGGTTAGAGTCATTGGAAGAACACTTCTTGCAAACTAAGTCTCGATCGGAGTTGACTCTGACGAAAATCTTTTGATGATCAAATCAAAAATCTGATACAACAGATTTGAAGGAGAGAGAATTGAGAGAGAGAGAGAGCAAGGATTTTAGTGGACTAGTGTGCGTATATCTCGAGGGTTCTCTTCTTATCTCTATTTACAGAGAGATTAAGGTCAAGGATGGAAGGATAAGAGATCATTCCGATCGTGTCCCATCATACAGACTGTATGGGGCATCTTTAAATGGCTCTAACTGCGGACGTTCCTCTAATCGGTTCGCAGTCGACCGTAGAGGGGATGGTGATATGATATAGGCTCAATTGACGTGCAGCTGGTTGGTGGAGTGGCGCAGTTAGACAATATGGTCTGACAAGTTTGTACAAAAAATAATGATTGGTGTGTTTTTCGGCTTGGACCCTAGACAGGAGATGGCTATCCGATGCTTGACCTTCTTCCGAAGTAAACAGTTAGGGGTTGGCCAGAATAAGGATCAATCAAATTACTGAACTCTGCCCGTCTAAGGCCTACTAGCCGTCAGGATTGACAATCGGATTAAAATCCGAAGGCCGGAATCGGCCTGATCCTGAAAGGGAGTTCGGACCACGGCACAGGTATCGGGTAGCCCTTAGTTGTTGGGTGGCATATAATTATCTGCTGCAAGGATTGAGTTGACTGAGGCGACACAGGTTCCATATCTGGATCGAAGTACATTCCCACCAATATCAAGGCAGAACCGATTCCTGCAAAATCTGCATCGTCTTAATCAACTCAATCTTTGTAGCGGATGTGCCATCCAAAACTGAGGGCCGCCGGACACCTATGTCGTGGTCCAAACCCCCTCTCGGGATCAAGCCGATCTCGGCCTTCGGATCTTAATCCGATTATCGATCCCGACGACTAGTAGGCCTTAGATAGGCAGAGTTCAGTAATTTGGCTAATCCCTATTTTGGCCGACCTCCAACTGCTTACTTCGAAAGAAAGTCAAGCATCGAATAGCCATCTCCTGCCTAGGGTCCAAGCTGGAAGATACCCTAATCATTTGATTTTTGTACAAACCTATCAGACCATACTATCTAACTGTGCCACTTCACCTATTGGCTGCATGCTAGTTGAGCCCATGTCACATGGCCATCTTCTTTATGGTCGACTGCGAACCGGTTAGAGGAACGTCTGCCGTCAAAACCATTCAAAATGGCCCATGCAGCCCCGTACGATGGGACACGATCGAAATGACCTCTCATCCTTCCATCTTTGATCTTAATTTTTCTATAAACAAAAATTAAAAAAAATCCTCGAGGTATGCATACACTAGCCCACTAAAACCCTTGCTCTCTCTCTCTCTCTCAATTCTCCCTCCTTCAAATCTGTTGTGCCAGATTTCTGATTTGATCGAAGGATTCTGTCGAAGCTGATTCCGATCGAACTTATTTTATAAAAAATATTTTTTCGATGACTCCAGCTTGCTCCGACAGTGGTCGGAAATCTTATGCAACATCTATAAATATTTGAATTACTATTTAGATTAGATAGTGTTGCATCCAATCCCCTCGTCGCTTGATCGCCGGGGACGCGCACTTGCAAAGAAGTCCTCACTGACCAGAGATGCCTCCGACGGAAACCCTCCGATGCTTAAGTCAGAAAGGAGACTAGGCAACAGTAGAAAAATTAGGGGCTCGGTGAGAGAGAGAGAGCTTACCAAAATCGTTGCTTTACCCCATTTTATAGTAGAATGCGGTATGGTTTTGCCATTAATGGTGTAGATAACTGGAGAGTTGTCAAATCGACGGAGGCTATCAAATCATCGTGGGTTGTCAGATCATTAGAATTAACCCATGTCCTTCGCAGGACAACGTCCCATGACGGTCGTACAGCATATCCTTGGCAGAACAACAGCCCATGGCGGTTGTACGGCGTTTGGACGGGCTGGCCGACTATATGTCGGTATTTGGTTGACGGGACGTCGGTTGATGACTCGAAAACACCGTCGGCTGATCTGGTGCTTTGTGGAAGTTGGATGTCGGCTGCCACCCCCGACAGTGAGTCGGTGATATGGGTTCGGCCGTTCGACCGGTTGGAAATAGTATTGACCTGTTTGGCCGGTATACCTTTGGTCGAATATTGTCGGAGTCATCTGTCCGTCCGGTGGATAGAGTCGGACATCGGTCGGACTGTTCTGAAGATAAGTCAGCATATAGAGATAAACCGGTATATCCCAACAAATAGATATCCTTTCGGTTCATGCAGAATACCAGTATGCCTATTGGAAAATAATATGGTATTACATATTTGGAAACTTCCCAGAATAGAGGAGTCCCCAAGCCCCTTAGAACCGAGTCGTGCATGCACTTCTACTATTTGCGGTTCTCAACGAGCCCCCTTGACAACTTCCAAATTGTGCAATTGTTCCAAGTGCACCACATACGCAATGACTCGAACATTTGAGGATGGCACCTAAGAAATGTACTTCAGATTTTAATAACTGACTTAAAAACTTAATGTTCATATTAAGACACCGTATGTAAAATCTCTCCAATTGAGCATGACTCTCTCTCTCTCTCTCTCCTCTCTCTCTCTCTCTCAAACGAGTCCACAGTTTAATTGGAGTGGGCATAAAAGAAGTGAAAGAATATTGGGATCTAACTAGAGAATTAGGTGCTAATACCCTGGTATATATGCACTGTTTGCTTTAGTAGGAATGGATTAGTAGCAAATGAATTAGCAGGTTGGTTATTCGTGCTAAAATGAATTAGACGGAGAAGCAAAATAGTGCTGCTTTGTGTTAGCGGAGAATCAGCCAATAGGCTACAAAGAGGACTGAACAAGGGCCATGGTGCAATTTTCTTTATTGTTGTAGCACTAAAATGCTAGTTTTCAAATGGCCAACAGGAATCAAGTGGAACAACAATGGTGTGACACTTTTTATCAAAAAATAATAATAATAATAATGGTGTGACAATGCGTTACAGCAAGTTCTAGGCAATGCTTTGGTGTACCAAGAAAGTCTGAGAGAGAGCATGATATAGGACTGAAATCGGATTGAATACGGATCAGATATCATCATATTTATATCTATAATTATTTTATTTGATGAATATAAATATAAATATGGATATTATTTGAATATAAAAAATTTATATTTATATTTATTTTAAATGGATACAGATATAATTCGGATATTGGAGGTATAGATATAAGTATAGATTTACTTAGATAATCAAATTTTATTAATATAAAATTAAAAATATTACTAAATAGATGATAAATCGAATTAATAACATGTTTATATAGTTATATATTTTTTAAAAAAATTAATAAGTATTATATAAAATTATATAAAATTATATATAGATTTGGAACGGATCGGATAGTTATCTATCTATATGCATATTCATTTTTTTTCGATGGATATGAATACGGATACGGATATTAGTCGAATCTTCAAATTTTTTTTTTTATTCAATTTAATTTGAATATAAAAATAAATTTAGATAAATAATATTCATGTCATTTTTACTCTTAGCATGGGAGTATACGTTTCTTTTTTTGATGTCACTGGGGCCTCTAATCTAGTTTAACATGGAATTTTTTTTTTTTTTTGGGTAAAAACATGGAATATCCTTCCTCGGAAAAGGGTTATCAATGTCTAAACGTCCATTGTGACATCATTGCAACACAGCTAGCAAAATACCATTTGATACCCTTATGACAATGACTCACCACTAAACCTTACATTACAACAAGTTGAAGGGGAAATTGCTTGAACCCTGTGGCAGTCATCGTCAAGTTTCATCGGCAAACGCAAACTAGGAGGGTTGATGTATGTATTTAAATGGCTGATAATGGATAAAGCAATTCTTTGTGTCCAATTGGTGGGCAGGCTATCACGAGCCACTTTTAATAGCATTCACTGGACGGAGGGAGAAGATAGAAGATACCAAGTTATCAAAATGATCAAATTCTTGATAATTGCATTAAGGACTTATTTGATTTATGAAAAAAAAATTTCAAAAAATAATTTTTTGAAAAATAATTTTTCAAAAAATTACTTCATGAGAATAAAATTATGGTACATTTAGTTGACTATGAAAAGATGACTTATTATAAAGTAATTTATGTTTGAATGAGCATCTATTTTTCTAGAAAAACTGTAAAATATCTATTATATCTCTAGTAGATATAAAACCATATATTTTTACTCATAAACTTTATATAAATATTAATATTATATTTATATTAATATAAATATAATATTAATATATTATAATATAATATTAGACCATAATAAATTATTGTACTAATATAATACTAATATATTAATATAATATTAATATTTTAATATAATAAATTTATTAATATAGATATAAATATAATATTATATTAATATAAATATTATATTAATATTAATAAAAATATTATATTAATATAAATATTAAAATAATATTAAAATATAATAAATATTAATATTATATTTATATAAATATTAAGATAATATTAATATAATATTATATTACTATTCAGTATTTCATTCTAACCATCCACTGATATTTTACTAAATTTTTATTATGGATCTTAAAAGAATATTTTAGAAAAGAAAAAAGTACCACCACTTTTCATATCACGGAAAGTGCCAAAACCTACCTCCCCCATGGGTTTCCATTTTTCATGAAACGTAGGAAGTGACTTTTCATGAAAAATATTTTTTTACTCTCTCTCCTCTTAAAACTCCAACCAAGTAAAAGACTCTTTCTCTATTTCCCAGAAAGTGTCTCTTCCTCCCTCCACTTTCCGTCAACCAAATGAGTCCTGAGAGTTTATTTGATTAGGGGTATGCTGGCATGAAAAAATAAATTTCATATCAAATTTTTATATTTGGTATGAAAATGAAAGAAAGAGATGGTAAAAAAAATTGATGGCCTCATTTTATTTTTCAGAGAGAAGATAAAATAAATATTTTAGGAGTTGATATTTGATAAATTTTTGAGTGATGGTAATCCATATTTGATAAGAATAATCTTAATAAAGCTGCATGTGAAATTATTAAATTTGTTCATATGTCTTTTCAAACTTATTTAATAAAGAACTTTTACAAAAAAGTTAAGATGGAGATAGTATATACAAAAAACTATGTGATTATAGTCATTATAAAAAAAATCTAATTGAAGATGGTAACGCTATCCTATTATTAAAAAATTATTTTATATTGAAAGATAGATTTATAAATTTGATTATATTTCTATATAGATTTATATCCAACTAAATTTAAATGTAGTAACTTTTTTTTTCAATATTATTTTTTGAAATATTTTTTTTACTAACCACATATAATAAAAATTATTTTTTTAAATAAATAATTATCAAAAATTATCAAATTAGTAATTTGGCATATCCCAACCAAATAGATCTTAAAAAAAAAGCATTTAAATTCCATCTTCGCTTGGATTTAAGAGATCAGAGGTATCTGAAAAAAAGCTGTTACGTACACTACAGTAAAAGAGGAGTTAGCGATCATTTTGTGCCGATGCTTTTGGAAGCGTCGGCAGGTTGCGCTGACCTGCTGACGCTTTTAAAAAGCGTCATGCTTCAACGACGCTTAAAAGTATCGTAAAATTTCATCATTTTCAATGCCGACGCTTTTAGCGAAAGCGTCGTTAAATAAAGAAAATACCAACGCTTTGTTGCATCATTATTTAATGACGCTAAAAAACGTCGTTAGATTCGATTAATACCCCCGTTCTCTCGTATCCTAATCTATCTACCGCCGCCCCCTCCCACCCATTCCTCCATCTCCGCCGACCCCCATCTTCGTCGATTCTCCACCACCGGCACTGCACCCGCCATCCACGCCGCACCGCCGTCCGCCGCTCCCCTCTGCTGCCGCATTCGTCTATACCGCACCCGCGCCATCCACGCCGTCCGTCCTCCTTGAAGCCATCCCACCGGCTCTCCTCCCCTCTCCCCTCCCGGCGGCCGTCTTCGCAGGCCCAAAAGACCCTCTGGTTCGATCTCAAGCTCGATTTACCCTCTCCTTCGTCTCTTGATCCCAAGCTCTCAAGCTACGGGTGTTCTCTTCAGCAGGAAAGGAAGGAGATGAGGAATACGGTGGGCGATTCTTTAGCGGTGGATCCATAATTTCCGTTCTAAGAGGTTATCTTTTCTTCCCGTTACCGTTTCGTTAAATTTTTTTGTCCAGATCTTCGCCTGTGTCCTTTTGCGTTCTATTATTTTTGGGAAGAAGGACGAAGTAACCATCGGAATTGCCTACCAACCATTTTATAGAAAACGATCGGAGAGATGGTCACAAAATTCAGTAATTAAGGGTACTTTGAGGGGCGGTGTTTGGGTGGCCAGTGACGGAAACGTGATGGAGTTTTTGAGAACCGGAAACAGGGGAGAGCAGTCATGTGCTTGTCGCGGTGTTCCGCCCACTGAGGCCAGTGAGGTGTGAAGGGTCTCGATTGGAAAGACGTGGTGTAATTGATAGAAAAAGCGTTTTTATTCTCTTGTTTCTTTTTTTTAGTATTATGATTACAACTTCTAACTGCTATGTCATGAATGCGTCTTTTTATTTTTTTCTGTGAGTTTTAGCTGCTTCGAGGAACAAGTAATGGATGGGCCATTACTTCGAGGATGGTGGTGATCCAATAAGGTGTTCATTAGGGGCTTAAGTGAAAAAAAAAATATTAACATCCAATAGAATGGCGACATGCTAGTTTATGGCATGCAAAAGGACTTGTATCCCTCGTTTCCAGCATTGCTTCAGCAACAAACATGCATATTATTAACATAACTGGGTCAATATGGGGAGAATAACTGGCTAGAGATGCTGAAGCATTACACTGCAATGTTTGCATTATCTCAGAGAATGGTTGCATGCGAGGATATGTAACACGAGGAAGAAATTTCAAGGTTCTTTTCTAGCAAGTTTTTTGAAGATTGTAATGGATAGTTGAAATCTAGAGCAAGTGAAACTACTTAGCATGGTTTCTTCATTTTGAAAAAAAAAAAAAAACTACTTAGCATGGATTAACTTATTCTGCAACCACATTCTTTATGAATGCAAAATGATATAAGTTTAAATATCAGCTCAGCATCATCATTTTGGTAAGGATGATGATCCTTCCAAAGTAGATTCCACACACTTATGGTACAAATAGTTTTGCAAGGGCCTACTCTCATGATGCAACTACCTACCTCTTGGTCTTTGCAAAGCATTCTCTCACTAGTTTGCTCGAACTAAAGATAGATTCTAGCCACTATCCAAGTGCGACACTAAGTATTGTATTTTGTACCATATATATATATATATATATATATATATGATTGAACTTAATTTTGCAGGAGAATAATTTTTTAAATATGAGAGATGCGGTTGAAAATCCGACCGTATTCCAATATTCATTATTGATTAAAGCAATAAGCTATCGTATCGACAGTGCTTAATAAAATCAAAAAAAATGAGAAAAGAAAAACAATGAGGAACACTAACTATTTTTTTATGCAGCTCACTTTTATCATATGATCCTTGATATTATTTTAATAATATTAAGAAATATCACTGTGCCCCACATTCATAATAAATTTTCATGTATTAGTTTGTAGCTCATCTTCATTATATAATTCATGACATTATTGTAGTGATATTTTTAAAAAATATCGAGAAATAATGTACATATTCTATTGCATTGCATAGAACCATAGATCCGTCTTTTGATTAATGTACATATTCTATTATATCCATATATTTATTTATTTTTGTACGGGTAAAAGAATTATGTACTTTGATCAATTGATTGTCCAGTATGGACAGTTTAAAAAATGTGAGTAATTCTATAGGTCATTACAATAATCAAATGGTATGCTGAGGGTTCGAAAAAAATTTCGGACGGTATTTTCTTTTTGTTCTCCATATACGGGAGAACTAAGAAAAAATATTGTCGAAATTTTTTTTCGACTCTTATTGCATATCATTTGATTACTGTAATTGATCTATAGAATTAATACATTTTTTGAATGGGATAGGACCTTCTTTACCTATTAGTTGATGATAGCAAGCATTTACTATGTAAACCATATCATATCTAGATGTATTTTTGAGTCTTCAAGTTATATAATGAACTACAATAGCTGTTATTTTTTTGAATTTTATTTAATGACTAATATTTTTTACTCATTGCATTAATATAGATTGTATAATTTTTTTTTATTTTTAGATAAGTTGCAAGTTCGATCATTTTTATCCTATAATGGACAAAAATTGGATAAATAAATCAAGGAATAGTAAAGAATATTTAGATGAAGTTCATGACTTCATTAAATTTGGTATGGAGAAAAGTAGTTTGAATGAAAAGATTTTATGTCCATGTCGGAAATGTGTAAATAGTTCTTCTTTAGATCCACAAATTGTTGAAGAATATTTGGTATGGAATGGTTTTTTAAGAGGTTATACCGACTGAATTTTTCATAGAGAATTTATGTTGTCATCATCATGTAACCAATCCCTGACTCATTTTGGATCCACTAGCCTACAAGATAATTCTACAAGAGATGATGATATAAGGGATTTGATCATAGATGCTTTTGGACTTGGTGTTCAAAATTTAGGAGAATCCAGTAGTATACAAGAAACAGTTGGGATGTTTGATGGATGTACGCATACGGAGCGTATGCATGTTGAGGAGCCTATACATACATCTAATGATGAGACAGCTCGTTATCACACCTTAATGAAAGATGCAGATGAAGAATTATATCCGGGTTGTACGAAATTTTCTAAGATTTCTTTTCTTGTACATTTATTTCATTTAAAATATTTGAATGGATGGTCTGAAAAGAGTTTTACCATGCTGCTCAAGTTATTAAAGGATGCATTTTCAGAAAGCACTCGTTTACCACCATCGTATTATGAAGCCAAGAAAGTAGTAAAGAAATTGGATCTTGGATACGAAAAGATTCATAGTTGTCCGAAAGATTGTATATTATATCGGAGTGAAAATGCTAATCAAGAGTCATGCAATGTATGTGGATCTTCAAGATGAATAACACAAAAAGAAGATCGAGACGATGTACTGAATGAATTGGATGCAACACAAAGTAAAAAGAAACTGACAAATATATTGCATTACTTTCCTCTTATACCTAAATTGAAAAAGATTTATGCATCATCAAAAACAGCTTTATCAATGAGATAGCATGACAAAGGACGTACAAAGGATGGAATGTTGAGACATCCAGCAAATAGTCTTCAATGAAAAGCATTTGATGATAGGCATCCTGATTTTGCCTCTGATGTTCGCAGTGTTAGGTTTGGCTTAGCTTCTGATGGCTTCAATCCATTTCAGACCCTGAGTTCTACCTATAGCACTTGGCCAGTCATTTTGATACCTTACAATTTGCCACCGTGGATGTGCATGAAACAATCATCACTTATCTTGTCAATGGTTATTCCAGGAGATAAGGGTCCAGGCAATGATATTGATATTTTCCTACAGCCTTTAATAGAGGAATTGAAACAGTTGTGGGAGGGTATTGATGCATTTGATGCTTCCAACGGCCAAACATTTAAACTACGGGTAGCTTTGTTATGGACTATTAATGATTTTTCAGATATGCCAATTTATCTGGCTGGAGTACAAAGGGACGGATCGTATGTCCTTATTGTGGAGATTCAACACATTCAATTTGGTTAAAACATGGAGGTAAATTTTGTTACATGAGACATCGTCGATGGTTGGAAGCAAATCATCCATTTCGATTTCAGAAAAAATTATTTGATGGTACTATAGAATTGGGATGTGCCCCTATTCTACCTTCTGGAACTGATGTTCATAGACAAATGGATGGCATCAATTACAGCTATGGTAAGCACTCAAAGTCCTCTAAAAAAAGAGGAAGGGATGATGTTGAAAGCTCAATGCATGAAGGGTTACCAGAGGAAGTCAATATCAGTACTATAGATGCAGAGGTGTTTCAAGATCCAAATAATTATTTCGAGAATGAAAATGAGGAAGACACACAGATAGCATCTACACAACAGCCCAATAAACATTTATGGAAAAAACAAAGTATCTTTTTTGACTTATCTTATTGGAAACATAATCTTATTTGGCACAATCTTGATGTCATGCATATAGAGGAGAATGTTTGTGATAATTTACTTGGAATATTTTTAAATCTTGATGGAAAGAGCAAAGATAACATGAAGGTACGTCTTGATTTAAAAGAAATGGGTATCCGACAGGAGCTTCATCCTAAAATGCTTACTAATGATAGAATTTATGTGCCTCCTGTATGTTACACAATGTCTGCTCAAGAAAAGGATAATTTTTTGGGAGTTTTGAAAAGTATCGAGGTACCTGATGGATATGCATCAAATATTTCATGATGTGTGCATCTAAAGGATCAAAAATTTTCAAATCTTAAAAGTCATGATGGTCACATATTGATGCAAGATATCTTTCCAATAGCTTTAAGATCGTCATTGCCGAAATAAGTTGTTGCAATTGTACTTCGATTATCGTCGTTCTTTAAGGCATTATGTTCAAAATTATTGATCCTCGAGAACTTGATCAGTTAGAATCCGATATTGCAATTATACTTTGCCAGATGGAAAAAATTTTTCCTCCTGAATTTTTCACTATTATGGTACAACTGCTCATTCACCTAGCTTCAGAAGTTAAAGTTGATAGACCGGTACATTATAGATGGATGTATCCTATTGAGAGGTATTATTGCAAACTTTAAATCTTGTGATAATTTTATTAGAAACAACAGCATACTGATATTTTAATAAATATTTAATTCTTCAAGATATCTTGTGCGTCTTAAAGATTATGTGCGAAATAGAGCCTATCCCGAAGGCTCGATTGCTGAAGGATATATTGCGGATGAATGTTTGACATTTTGTTCAAGATATCTTCAAGGTGTACAGACTATTTTTAGTCGACCTCAACAGTATAATGACTTTGTGGAGAATGCAGAACTGTATAAGTTCTCAACTGCTGAAAAATTCTTGAGAAGAGCTGAAAGTATTGTATTTGATCAAAAATCCTTAGCACAAGCACATCATTATGTGTTACTTCATAGTGACATAATATCTGACCATCGCAGGTTAGTATATTTAAGGCATGACATCAAGATTTAAATTTTATATTAGATATAATGTTCTAAATGATATATTTATATTTTATGCAGTGAATTTTTAATTTATCAGAGATGAGCCAATCATAACATTCGTCCTAATGCAAGGATTGAACAGCGATGGTTGGTCGAGTTATTTTCTATGTGGCTTTCGAATCATGTGTGATTTATATTTAATTATAGGATACATTAATTTTTGATACATATTTAATATCAGATAACTCAACAGTACTTCATATAATTTTTTAGGTATCAAAGATGATGAAGAAAAATAATTCAGATAAACTAATAACTCTTGCTCGAGGACCTAACAAGATTGTGAATAGATATAACGGTTTCATAATTAATAGCTTTAAATTTCATACTAGAGAATAAAAAAAATTTAGAAAAACACAGAATAGCGGTGTTATGGTGAAAGCGGATGGAAAATTCTATTATGGCGCACTTAAAGATATCTATGAGTTGGATTATTATAGAAAATTTAAAGTAGAATTATTTAGATGTGATTGGGTAGATATAAACTCACCAAGAGGTTTGAAACAAGATGCAAATGGATTTACACTTGTAAATTTTTCAAGGTTGATACACACTGGTGTGTTATTGAAGAATGATCCATTCATTTTTCATCTCAAGCTCGTCAAGTATTTTATGTATAAGACGCAAAAGATAAAGATTGGTTTACTGTCATCAAAACAAAACCTAGAGACTTATATGATATGGGAAACCAAATAGAGGATGATGACGATGACACTTATACACAATGTATGCCCTATAATTTTGTACCAGCTGATGATTTTAATGCTACGACGACGTTGGTTAGGACAGAATTTGAAGGAAACACTACTGCTTGATTGTTACTGATAATAATTATTTATGATGTATATAATTTGTATTAATTATTGTATTATTTTACTCCATATATTAACTGTTTCTACCTTTTATTTATATAAATGCTAGGTGACATCATGCATCACAGGGGATGATATGCTGGTGTGCAGTTCCAGTTTTCACAGACAGAGGCTGGTACGTCTTCTTCAGCATAGCAGCTTGAGGCCAGTTCAGCTGCACAGCATTCCGAGCCCTGTCCTTCTTCATCATCAACACAGCACGATCCTCCTGTTCATTAGCCAGATGATAAGATACACGTGCAGGGTATATATTATTTTTTATATAATTTTATTTTTATTTTATTTTATGTATATTTATGATATCGTTACTTTTATGTATTTTTTGCAGACGGATCTGGGAGAGTACGCCACAGACGCGGACCCACAGTAGTACGAGATATGTGGCAGATGCGTGAGGGCGAGAGAATTATTATAGAGTGCAATCAGCTAGGTCAGCCAATTAAGAAAGCTGCCTGCTTATTGACTTCATTTTTGGGGACTGTTGCTCGGAGGCCTCAGCTATGTCCGTTGGGCTATGCAAAATGGAATGACATGCTTCCAACATACAAAGTTGAGCTCCTCCGAGTTATAGAGGTAATGAATTGATGCTCATACTGTATATTAATTGTTAATCACTTATATAATTTATTTCATTTAACTTTTTTTTTATAGAGCAAGTTTGTTCTCCCTCCATCCACTCATGATTTTGTAATGAAGTCTCTCAACCGCAAATGAAAAGAATATAGAGCACAATTGAAGAGGGACTATTGAGACAGGGTATGACAAAGGAGGAGGTTGCTAGGAATTGTCCTCCTGATGTACCCCCTCATCAGTGGATGGAGTTGGTTCATTATTGATTCTCCGAGAGGACACAGGTATATTATCTGCTCATTATCTTTTCTTTTAAATATTTTATAAAAATATTGATTTATATTGTATATTATATATTATACATATAACAAATTCTTTATTTTATTTTACAGACTTATTCTGCTATTGGTAGAGCTGCACGAGTAGCTCAGTCTATTCCTCATACATCGGGGTCGAAGAGTTATGCACGACTCCGACATGAGTTTGTATGTTCCTCAAACTTTCATAATTAACTTCTAATTTTTATGTTGAAATATTTATATAACTAATATCATTATGTATCGTGGACCATGTCTGTATCATGATACTCATATATTTTTTTAAATTATTATAACTGTTTGCTTAAAATTAAAATTATTTGTGTAGGTGGATGAGCATAGGAGGAAATCCGGTAAAGTGGAGTTTTATCGGATGACTCATACTCATCAGGATGGTACTTTTGTTCGAGATGAGTCAAGAGATTTATATGTACGGCATTATTAATATTCTATTTTTTGCAGTAATTTTAATTTAATTTTGTTAGCTATTAATGTATAACTCTTGTTTTCAAAATAAATACAGGAGAGGGCTACATCTCTTATTGCGGAGCGTGACGACGAGTCCGCAGCATCTATGCAGCAAAGCCGTATCGAGGCCGAAGTGTTCACAGAGTTGATGGGACCAGAGCGCTACGTCCAAATGAGGGGTTATGGAGTAGGAGTCACCCCCACTCAGTTATCTGAGGTTAGTAGATATATGCAGCATGCTGCAGTAAATGCTCAGGATTCACGCATCCGCAGACTCGAGACAGATATACAGGAGATTAGACAGAGTCGTGCCACTGAGATGGAAGAGATGCAACAAAACCGTGCCGAGATGCAGGCCATGAGGGGACAGATTGATCGGCTTACATCTTTATTAGAGATGTATGGCCCATCTCAGATAAATACATATTATTAAATATATATTTTTATATTAATTTAATGATCTATATATTTTTATTTATAGATATGCAAATCAAGCTTTTCATATGTTTCTTGTAGGCTCCAGGAACATCAGACATCCGTCGAAACGGCGACACGTCACGTGGAGACAGCGACGACCATCCGCCTGCAGATTGACATCATTTTATTTTTATTATAGTCTTATATTTATTTATATTACTCTTGATCGTAATGGATGATTAGTACTTTATTTTTATTTATATAAAATAATATCTTTGGGTTTGGATAAATTTGCTATTGAAGTTTGCTTTTGGTGTGAATGGTGGTGATTGTACAGATTTATATTTGAATAATTGATATAATTTTATACAGGAATATATGTATTCTTTTTTTTGTATATAAAATCTGTATATTTTTTTTTCTGTTAAAAAATTTAACGACGTTTATAAGCGTTAAACAGTATATTAACGATGCTTATAAACGTCGCTAGTGACTTAACTGCCGACGCTTCGAAAAGCATCTTGGTAGAGTGGAAGATGCCTTATCATTAACAACGCTAAAACATACCGCTAAAATTTAATTTTACAATGCTTTAAAACATCGTTAGAAAATATTGCGATGCTTTTAAAAAACGTCGGTACTTTTCGTCTCCACTCTTACATAAGCGACACTTTCACGACGCTTTTTGAAATACCGTAATGTTTATTGACGACGCTTATTAGCATCATAAAATATCTTTTATAATATTATTTTTTATTATTTTTACTGTAGTGATAGTTTATAAAATAACTAATAATGAAACCTATTGGCAACCTATGAACTATGCCCGTAGCTTAGTTCCCGCATATAAGATATTTGATCCTAACAGGACCAGCTTTGCCATGAAACAACGACCAGTAGCGGTACGAAACATTGAGAAGTAGCAAATTTGCAACTGAAACAGACATGCTCATTTGTGAAGGACGGTGGTGGTGGATTCACTTTTTATCTATTAAAAATTTTTTGTGCACCACAGATGATCCGAAAAATTTGACATAAAATATATTATTTTATTTAATTAAATTATATAATTATTATTTTTTAATATATATTTAATATTTATAATTTTATTTTTTATTTAAAATTTTGAATGATGAAAATATTTTACTTTTTTAAAAAAATTATAACATCTTTTATCCATATTATGACATCCTACATGCATGCAGGAAGTCATAATTTGACACAGGATGTCATAATATGCGATGTCATAATTTTTTTCAAAAAGTGGAAGTATTTTTGTCATTTAAAATTTTTAAATAAAAAACAGAATGCAGGTATTAAATGTGCATTGAAAAATTTTTGAACAAAAATACCCCTCTCATATTATGACATCTTGTATACAGGAAGTCATAATTTAACACATGATATTATAATATGTCACGGGATATAATAATTTTTTCAAAGAGGAAGGACATTTTTGTTATTCAAAATTTCAAACGAAAAACAGAACTACAGACATTAAATGCGCGTTAAAAAGTAGTTGGACAAAAATATTTCTTTCCTATTATAATATCTTAGGACCAAATTATAATTTTTTATATACAAAAAATTATAATTTAATCATAAATATGCTACAAGATGTCATAATTTTTTTCAAAAAAAAAATATTTTCATCATTTAAAATTTTAAATAAAAAAATAAAACTACATGCATTAAATGTGTTAGGATTTGACGCCTCGAGATTCAGCCCATATTGAGCCCACAGCGAGGTTCGCGGCGAAAAACGGAGTCCAACGAGACCAAGATCACCTGAATCGGAGCTCGGATGGAGGAGATATGAGCTTATGAAGTCGGCACGAGAATCAAGGCGGCAGAGGACCGCCGGCGACCGGCGGCAGGCGGCGGCGGCGCGCGGGACGCGCGTCCCAGGCCCGCGTGGGACGCGGGACCCAGGCCCGCTTGGGACGCGCGACCCAGGCCCAGGCCCGCGCGGGACGCGCGACCCAGGCCTGCTGGCCTCTTGCCCCGGTCCACCGTGGACCGGATGGTCCACGGCGCGGTCTGTGGACCGCGTGGGCGTTTCCCACACGTTTCTCGCGGTCCACGATACTATTCCGTGGACCGGAGAGCGATCGGAGGGCCCAGGTGATTCCCAGTCTTGATCCGACGGTCCAGGAGGGTTTTTGGCTATGTTTAGGATTCCTAATCCCTCTCTAATCAAGGATTAAAGTCAGTTTATGCCTTTAAAAGGCCTGAGACGAACAGAGGTTGTGGAGATTCGGGTTTTTTCGCCGCCGTACGAACCAGAGGAGAGAGAGAGGCGTGAGGCGCTGTGAGAGAAGGAGCAGGAGGCTCCTGGACAGCGGTCGCCAGGCTCTTCAGGGGTTCAAGGGGGTCTCCAAGAGAGAGAGCGCTTTTGTGAGGGAAACTTCATGTGAGAGAAAATTGGGTGTACAAGGGTTGAGGGTGAGGTCTCTTCTTGTAAAATTTCTTTTTCATAGTGAAGTTTGCATGCCCCGTGGAGACGAGCCCTTTTGTGGCTGATCCACGTATTTTGATTGTTTTTCCTTTTGTTTTGTTTCTTCTTTCTTCCTGCTGCATCGCGTGGTACTGAAAGGATCTTGGGAGGTGGTGTCCTGGCCAGACATCCACCCAACAAGTGGTATCAGAGCAAGGTGGTACAAGGACGTAGATTGCAGTAGTGGTGAGCAAGACTGAAGATGGAGAAAACAAGAACAATCAAGATGGAGATCAACAAGTTCGATGGTAAGAGCAATTTCTCTTTGTGGCAGGCAAGGATGAAGGACGTGCTCATCCAACAGGGGTTGATCGATGCTCTCTTGTGCGATGAGAAGCCGACCACCATAGAGGTGCAGGATTGGAAACGGCTACAGATACAGGCGGTGAGTACCATCCGCATGTACCTGACGGATGAGGTGGTGATCCATGTGCTGAGCGAGACTTCTCCGACGGTGCTGTGGTCGAAGCTCGAGGAGTTGTACATGGCGAAGTCTCTCACCAACACTCTTTTCCTCTGGAGGCAGTTTTACCAACTGCGGATGACTGAGGGACAGAGCGTGCAGGAGCATCTGAGCCACTTCCAGAAGATCCTCACCGACCTTCTCAGCATTGGCGAGAACGTTGAGGAGAAGACCAGGGCGCTGGTTTTGCTGGCGTCGCTTCCCCCTTCATACGAGTCCTTGGTGACTGCTCTTCTAGTGGGGAAGAGCACTATCAAGATGGACGAGGTTACCGCGGCGATACTCCAGAACGAGGTTCTCAGGAGGGAGAACCCAGCTTCGAGCTCAGGTGGCAGTAGCTCAGCTTTGGTGGCTTCTGGAGGAGCAGGAGGCGGTAGACGGAGCGACAGGAGATCGCAACGAGGGCGGTCTAAGTCTGGAGGGACTTGAGCAAAACCAGATGTTACCGGTGTGAGGAGTTGGGGCATCTAGCCAGAGATTGCCCTCAACTGAAAAATCAGACGGTGGCTGCTGTAGCGACGGCCAGCAGCGATTCAGATGGAGATGTCCTGGAGATATCTGACGAGGTATCTACTTCTTCCCAGCAGTGGATATTAGATTCTGCATGCCCCTATCATGTGTGTTGCAGAGAGGAGCAGTTTGACTCCCTGGAGAATAGTGAGAGCACTGTATATCTACCGGATGGATCGAGCTGTGCGATCAGAGGCATTGGGACGGTCAGCTGGAGGACACATGACGGTGCAGTGAGGAGATTGGGGGAGGTCCGATACATACCCGATTTCAGGCGGAATCTTATCTCACTTAGCAGACTGGATTCGAAAGGCTACAGGACGGTAGCTGGTGGAGGAATCCTGAGGGTGCTACGCGGCGATAGGATTGTGCTGGAGGGGAAGAAGGGGAGCAGAGGACATTATTACCTGGCAGGGAGCCCAGTGCGAGGTGGAGCATCGGGAGCTAGGTGGAGCCCAGAGTGAGGTGGAGCTCCAGGAGGCGGATCGGGCACGAGACAGGAGACTTGGGAGGACGAGAGGCGACGTCGCAAGGTAAGATTCCTATTGCCGCAGGATGATGCCCCGAGCAGGTCTCAGGTCAGGAGGAGCACAGCATACGACGGAGATGGGATCGAGCAGCCTGGCTCGACTCTCATGTTTGCCCATCCATGATCAGCAGGCGATTGCCCCAGGGCATGGGGGCGAGGAGATCCAGAAGCTCTCGGAGTTTGGAGGAGGCCGAATATCGAGTCGAGGTGGAGATTGTTAGGATTTGACGCCTCGAGATTCAGCCCATATTGAACCCACAGCGAGGTTCGCAGCGAAAAATGGAGTCCAACGAGACCAAGATCACCTGAATCGGAGCTCAGATGGAGGAGATACGAGCTTATGAAGTCGGCACGAGAATCAAGGCGGCGGAGGACCGCCGGCGACCGGCGGCGGGCGGTAGTGGCTCGGCCGCAGGCGGCGGCGCGCGGGATGCGCGTCCCAGGCCCGCGTGGGACGCGGGACCTAGGCCCGCGTGGGATGCACGACCCAGGACCGCGTTTCCCACGCGTTTCTCGCGGTCCACGACACTATTCCGTGGACCGGAGCGCGATCGGAGGGCCCAGGTGATTCCCGATCTTGATCCGATGGTCCAGGAGGGTTTTTGGCTATGTTTAGGATTCCTAATCCCTCTCTAATCAAGGATTAAAGTCAGTTTATGCCTTTAAAAGGCCTGAGACGAACAGAGGTTGTGGAGATTCGGGTTTTCTTGCCGCCGTACGAACCAGAGGAGAGAGAGAGGCGTGAGGCACTGTGAGAGAAGGAGCAGGAGGCTCCTGGACAGCGGTCGCCAGGCTCTTCAGGGGTTCAGGGGGGTCTCCAAGAGAGAGAGCGCTTTTGTGAGGGAAACTTCATGTGAGAGAAAATTGGGTGTACAAGAGTTGAGGGTGAGGTCTCTTCTTGTAAAATTTCTTTTTCATAGTGAAGTTTGCATGCCCCGTGGAGACGAGCCCTTTTGTGGCTGATCCACGTATTTTGATTGTTTTTCCTTTTGTTTTGTTTCTTCTTTCTTCCTGCTGCATCGCGTGGTACTGAAAGGATCTTGGGAGGTGGTGTCCTGGCCAGACATCCACCCAACAAAATGCATGTTGGAAAGTGGAACCGCAGGAATTAAATACATGTTAGAAAGCGGTGGCTACATGTATCAATCGGACAAAATGGTGTACTCTATGTTGGATTTTCTACACTGCCTGTGGTGCACAAAAAATTTTCCTTCTACCTATATATATATATATATACACACACACACACATGGTTGCATGGGTCCTAAACCAAACCGATAGAGCCCACTGGCGGGCCTAGATGTCTCATCTTTCTCTTGGGCCTTCCATAAAATAAGACAAAGCATAAGGACAAACTATGTAGCTAAAATTGTCGATTATTTGGGTTAAAAAGAAGAAGAAGACGGGGAGGTTTGGTAGAGATAACATGCAAAGAGCTTGGAACCACCACTGCCTCAACCTAGCCTATGAGATGTACAATTTTACTTTCCCAGGTTTCATGCATGTCATATAGACGGCAGCTATCCTCTCGATTGCCATCAAGGAAATAAAATATGAACCCCAAATGTCAGAGGGAGTGAGAGGTGCCCCTCAACCAGGGATGCAAATGAGCTGGCTCGCTTGTGGGCCTTAAATGTACCACATTGTTTCAGGCCCATCTTATGAGAAAGGCTTGGATATATCCTCGGTTTGAAAGGAGCCCAGTTGCACCGTCAGCCTCAACTTAAGATTTTGTTCTCAAGCCAAATGCATGCTACAAAGACTTACTGGCCTCAAGGACATTTGAGGTAGCAGCACAGGACTCGGTAGATGCTGGCATGAATGACAAGAGTACATGCTTTGTCCCTTGTCAGCCACTGCCTTGATCTCAGTTTGAATTTCGAATTCAAACCGGAGACAAGAACGTTTTTACTGGGACCAGGCTTCAGCCCCAACTCAATCACCTACCAGAATATATTCGTTTTTGTGATCTAATTTTGTCCTCGTATGAAATATTCCTGGTTGACTCAGATGGACCATGATCACCAAAAAGGAGGAAAAAAGGAAAAATCGGATGGACCACGTACGTCTCCTCAATTTGCATCTCCAGCTGGGTTAAGCCAAACTGACCCTGGTCCCAGCTCATATAGTTTGGGCTTGAGTGAAGAGTTGTGGAGCCATTTTTATAGTTGGTCCGAGTAGATTGATGGGCATCAGAGGTAATCCGACGTGACACTATAAAAAATTTTTTTGTGCATCACGATTGGTATAAAAAATTTGATATGAAATACATTATTTTACATGAGTAATTTATATAGCCATCATTTTCTAATATGTATTTAATGCCTACAGTTTTATTTTTTTTATTTAAAAATTTTACGCGACGAAAATATATTTATTCTTTAAAAAAATTATGACATCCTGTGATATATTATAATTTTCTATACATAACATATCATAATATAATTTAAAAAATTATGACATCTTATATATATTATGATATCCTGCATCAAATTATGACTTCATGAATGTAGGATGCTATAATATGATCCTATATGTCATAATATGGAAGGAATATTTTTATCTAACTACCTTTCAATGTGTATTTAATACCTGTAACTGTACTTTTTCTTTAGAAAATTTGTAGCTGTTCTTTTTTATTAAAAAATTTTGAATAACGAAAATATTTTTATTTTTTTAAAAAAAATTATAATATTCTATACATATTATTATGACATCTTGTATTATATTACGAGATCCAATGGATAAAAATTATAATTTTTTAGATACAAAATGTGATAATTTTTTTAAAAAATAAAAATATTTTTATTATTTAAAATTTTAAATAAAAAATAAAATTATAAAAATTAAATATATATTAAAAAATAATAATTATATAGATCAACCAAATAAAACCATGCGTTACAAATCGAATTTTCTGCACCGCTCGCGGTGCACAGAGAATTTTCCTGTAAAACTATTCTATACGGAACGGTGTTCTAGAACCTGGTTCAGACGTCAACTTCTCAGCAGATCAGAGGGCACCATCACAGCTGCTCTGTCCTCTCCATACCTTTCTTTCATTTTTAATCTCTCCCTCTCTCTTTCTCTCTTTTTGTTCTTTTTGGTACGATACCCTCTTCTTTAATAAGAAGGGGGCAAAAGGGTAATGAACAAGTCGTGCACCAACAATGCCATCTGCTTGGGCCACTATGGTGCATAAATGGAGGAGGATGCGAGGACTAGATTACTCCACGTACATGCGATTCTTGGAACTGGAAATTTTTTTTTGGTCTTCTCTTTTATATCTAAGCCATGGATTGAAGAGCATCGAGCCAAAATCTTTATTGCAGAGAGTAGATCTAGTACGGTTTTCTGACAAAATTCGAGCCTTCATTTCAGTTGATGCAATATGGTTATGTATGGAACGCTTCATGCGGTTTGACCAATCCAGATGTTGTTTTTTTGTTTGACAGGACATGTAAGTTACACAAACTTATCACGTATGTTTTAAAAGGATCAAGATTGTATCTTTTGGTGACAGAATGTTCGAATCCATCATTGAATTATCTACCACATAACTCTCAGAGCACTTAAAATTTTATTATTCATTTACTTGTAAACATCTGCAAGTTTGAATCTTTTGGACCATCTCATCCTAAGGTAGTAACATAATACTTTTCGAATCCAAAATTTTTTTATATTTACTAATGGAAAATCATAATTTTTTTTTTTCTTATAAAAAAAAACATGTGCATGATTCTACGTTTTTTCTTGGGGGAACAATCAAATGAAGCTGATCTAAAATACTTTAACTTTATATATATAATCTTTTAACCCAAAAAAACTTTATATATATATAGTGAGATTAGGATATATGGTTAGCATTAAAGCCAACTTGATCTAAGCTTCGATGGAATCAACCAAACCAAACTAGCGGCTGGGTAATATTCTTTTGGGCCGTACAACTGTAATCAGCTCTAACGGCCTCCGCCGCCACAGAGCGTAAAAAAGCCGCAGCATCCCTCCCCAGCCCAAAGTCCCAACGGAGACATTTGAAAACATTTGAAAAATTTTGAAAGCCCCGTCCATTCATTCCGACCGCTCGCGAGCGCACCGTCTCATGCATTCTAACCGACTGTCAAATTTCCTAAAATCTCCCTCAAATCCCAGAAGGCACGATAAAGAGAGGGACATAACCGGAAATAAGAGCACCAAAGCAATAAGAAGAGATCGGGTGGTTTTGACAGAAACAAAACCCTTCACCACCGGCCACCAGAAGCGATCTTCCACCTGAGCTCTCTCTCTCTCTCTCTCTCTCTCTCTCTCTCAGTCAATCTTCTCCCCTTTCGAATTCTAGGGTTAGGGTTCGGCGTCCGAGATGACGACAATGGAGAGCTTGATCGGTCTCGTGAACCGGATCCAGAGGGCCTGCACGGTCCTCGGGGACCACGGTGGCGCCGACGGCGCCCTCCCCACGCTCTGGGAGGCGCTTCCCTCCGTCGCCGTCGTCGGTGGACAGGTGCTCTTTGCCTCAGAAATCACTCTGACCTCGATCTTGTTACAGATCTTTCCGTTCTTTTTGCTCGTCTGACCTCGATATTGGTCCGCTCCGAGACCAGAGCTCTGGGAAGTCGTCGGTCTTGGAGAGCATTGTCGGGCGCGACTTCCTTCCTCGTGGATCTGGTTAGAGTCCTCGAATCTTGGTTCTCTTGCACTTCAATTCCTCTCGTTTATTTTCTAATTGCTGATTTAAGTATACAATTTAAAATGTTATCTTGTTTTTTTCCCATGCTGAAGGGATTGTGACGAGGCGGCCTTTGGTGCTTCAGCTGCACAAGACGGAGGAAGGGCAGGGGGAGTATGCCGAATTCCTTCACTTGCCGAAGAGGCGATTCTCTGATTTCTGTGAGTTGTGTTTGTTCCTACGAAGTTCTATCTGATTCCCTTTGCTCGAAGAATGGTTTCTGCCAGAGCTACTTTATAGTTTCTTGATCTTGCTCCCGTTGATATGAATTGCTTATGCTTTATATCATTTAATGAGAAGAAATATTTAGATTGTGTTTCACTATCTTGGCCACAAAAATTTGTAAATCTGAGGGGATATTTCAGAGAGTTTGGCTAGACTTAGACAGTTTTAGGGTTTATATAGATAAAAGCACCTTTAAAAAAAACACTTTCTTGTTTGGGAGAAAGTGCAGCTGCAAAGTTGTTGACTATTTGAATTGATATGTTTAAATATTGACTCTATGAATTGATACAAAGTGGTTGAGGCTCAAACTCCATGCATAATTCAGGGTTATCTTGTGACATTAGCATGCCTGCAGTTTTTTGATGGTTTTGCTTCAACCTTAAGCAATGGTGCCGGTCTTTTTCGTTCTGTTTCTGCAACGGTAAATTCAATCACTTCTTCTGGATGATTAATAGCCCAGAAAGAGGATATTCAGTAATTGTTGACCAGTTGTGTGTCTCAGAGTATAGGTGGATCTGGCTTATAAGAACAATGATTAGTGATGTGAGGTAGAGGTGACATAAACATTATTCAGAATCATATATCATTCTGCATTAGCATGTATCTAATGATTTGGCTTCATCAGCTTCATAACATTTATTTGTGGTTTGAGCATTCTTCATTAGTTTATAAATTATAATTATATAATTGATGCTTTTGCATCTTGATTATGGATTATAGTTGACATTTTCAAATTCTTTGTTAGTTTCCTGCTCTTTATCGCAATATTTCCATGTTCTTTTCACCACAACTCTTACTTCTTCTTAGTTTTTTCTTAAAGGTGGTACCTCCATATGTGCCTTGTTTGTATTTTATTCAGATCAATTGATCGATACAATGCTTTAGTTCAATGCTGTTGTATTTTACCAAAGCTTATCCTTTAAGTTCAGATTTGGTGCTTTTGCTGCATTAGATGTTTTTGATCTGTTGTCTTTTGAGACCTGATAGAAGCTGAAGTTTTAATAACATTTCTCATATATACTACTTTCATCAGAGGATTATAAATCCTGAGGACTCGTCCCACTTTTAGCTACATTGATCCACAGCAGTTTATCATTATATTGGATAAATCAAGAGATATTGCTTAAGTGCTTGTTTAAATGGGTTTGAAGTGGCCTAGGTAGAATGCAAGGTTCCAGTTGAGATGCTATGTGCTGAGCCTGAGGGGTATTTATGTGCCAATCAAGTGGGTGTCCAAGCAGCCATCTATGCAATTTTTCAGAGAATTGAACTTACTAAACAACTGGCCTTCTGAGGGAAAAATGTCTGAAAATTAAATTGATCTCTACAACATTTTGACATGTTAGGCGTTGCTTATAACACTACCATGTGGGACATGCTGCCAAGAGTAATTTGTGACCACTTAAGGGATTGCCTATGGGATTTCCTAAGTTGCCTTTTGGAGCACTAGTCTTACTTAGCAATTGACTTCGTAATAGTCAAGGAAACTTGGTAGCACTACCTGAAGGTGAATGGAGGATCAACCATCTACATGACCTCACATATGTAGCCCTTGAGAAGAACATGTAAGGTGTGACTGCCAACTAGCGTAGTTGGTCAAGTCATTGGACTTTGGGACCCAGTGACCTGCATCTGAATCCTGCTTGCACTCAAGTGGTTGGATAGGGGGTGGGGTAACACCTTTTTTCTCAAAAGAAAAAAAAAGGAATATTTAATGTTGTAGACTGATAAATTTGTCAACATGATGATCGTTTCATAAGAGAAAGTGGCAAACCTATATGCCCAAAAGGTGAGATTCAACTTATGCCTGGAAAGTACAGCATAAAGCATATTTTATTAGGTCTATAATAAGCTAGACTGCAGTGAAATGCATTCAATGAGGAAGAGATGTTGATTGGAATAACTGTGGTAGAATGTAGACAAACAGGGGCTGATCCTTTTGTCCCCTTCTTATATTGGTACATCCATCTAAAATTAATCGAGTTAGTCTTTTTTTTCAAAAAAATATATATATTTGTGGGGGGTGGGGGGTGGGGCCTGAAGGAAACAGAATAAGAAAAGAGAGACACAAATTCTTGAACCAGATCCAAGGATCCTTTCTTTTACTAATAGCAGTATGAACAACCAGAATGTAAGGCCAAAGGACAAAATAATGTTATGATCATGTCTAGTCGCTAATCTTTGTTACTGCTTTAGTCCAGTTTGAAAATAACTGCTGTTATACTGACATGCTTATTGTTATAATGGTTTTGGAGACCTATTATTATGTTACATTTTTCCGAATCAGTGTTTACTAGTTATTGCTCCTTTCATCTTTGTCGCATGTTCTATATAGAAATAGTCAATGCAAAAAAGTGAAGGTTAATTTTGATTTTTTATATAATTTACCATCTATGAGTATTAAAGTTCATTCATTTTTTTTTGGAAGCCCTATCATTCAATGAGAGCACTACTTTCTCTTCAATGCCCAGCTCACTCTTTTTCTGCCATTGCTTCTTGCTGCTTTAGTACAACCAAGATTCTGTATATTGAGTTTGGATTATATCCAATTGAATTTGATTAAGTTTTGATCCAACTATGCAGGGCTAAAATTTTACTGTTTCCAAATCAAATTAGGTTTACAACATGGTTTTAATAATAGTCCAGATGTTAGGTCTAGAGTTTTGGTCTTCCTTAAGTCCAAACTTCTGGGGCTGGCAGCCATGGTATGCCATGCCATGCCAGTCAGTATTGGTACATGCCAACCGTACCATATTATACCAGTACTGAACTGATACATTTTTTTTCCTTTTTTTCTTTTTTTTTTTTGGGGGGGGGGGGGGGAGGTATTGAGTGTCGGTATGCCAAACTGACCCTTATACCGAGCTTAACGATATTGTATTGTATTAGGATGGTACTCATATGGTGTCCGATACAAGGATGGCGAACCTTCTTGCAATGTCATTGGTCGTCTTCTTGACTCTCATGCAGCTTTAAACATAACATGCGACTTGCACGAACAGTTAAAATATCTCGCCCCTTGGATTGCTAAATTTCATAGTATGGCTCAATTATATGTAAGTTGATGAGAAATTTGGGCTACTTCCAAACGTGCGGCCAATACTACATTATGAATTATTTTAATGTTATCTGCCATTCTTGTTTTCCCTTAATAAATCATATGTTAATCAAAGTGTCTTCTAATATTTACATTTTTTTTTTGTAGCTCTTGTGCGAAAGGAAATTCAAGATGAAACTGATAGCCTTACGGGCAAAACGAAACAAATTTCTCCTGTTCCCATTCATCTCAGCATTTATTCACCAAATGGTATAGACATTGTTGAATATTTTCGATTATCTCCTCTGTACTTATCTTTTGGTTAGCAATGAGTATGATATAATGCTTACCATATCCATTTGAACAAACATGATGAAAATTGATTCAGTGCCATGAATGCTTTCATGATTACCTTTAGCACAGTTTTCCTTGTTTCTCTTCTTTTTTTTTGGGTTTAATCTTTTCCTCAATTTCACTTTAGACTTTTCCTCATTTTGGGAATGGATTTCGGACATCTCATGAAGAGTGATGCTTACTTTTGGAGATATTGGACATTCAGTCATAAATCCTATAAGTCAAATATTTTGTCCCTGCCAATAAAACTTCTGAGGATTAAAAGAGTCAGATAACTAGAATATAATGAAAACTTGAAAGCATATGATGGATAATGTTCTGAGCAGAAAAGCCTATCTCATTTGTTGGTCTACTGAGATAATTTTAGGACTGAGATTAACTTCGAGTTGCACTTCTATAATACATCATTCCTTTTCTCTCTCCTTTTTTTTTTTTGGTAAGTGGTAATATTATATATCTTCAAAGCCACTTGTACAAGCAAGCTGAATGATCTATATGGTTTATTAAAGCTCAAGGCAAATGAATGCATTTTTATGATCAGCATTTGAACTTGGTTACAAATTTTTAGATGCAATTTAATATTAGAAGTCATTTGCTGCATAATACTGTGTTTTTGTCTTGCTATTTGTATCTCATGTCTGTCTTGGTTTATAACTTATGCCTAATAGATGATGGAATTCCCTTTAAAAAACTTTGCCATGCCTAATCTTGAACTCCTGGGTCACATGAGTTCAGACTGTATACCCAATAATGTCAGGCGTTCTACCTTGCAAGTTTCCTGCTCCACTGCCTCTTGCCCAAAGTTTAGAAGTCAAACCAATTCATGGAGGATTTTCATTAGGTTGAGAGCTGATTGTAAAGCATTCTAGAATTGTAATAGATAATCTGTTGAGCTGTAAAGCTGAACCGAAAAAGGGTGGATAACGCTTAGCGGCCAAGATCTGCCAAGATAAATGCAACAAAAAGGTCAGCTGATTTAATCTTCAAAAATAATTTCCTTCTGTTTGTCAGTATGATGTAGCTACGATACAAAGTTCTTGTCGTTGTTGTGTTGGAAACAATAACATTAAAACCGTTTTGCATTTTGCAGTCTTAGCTATCAGCATGTATGGGTTCTTAATCAAGCAGATGAATTGGTGGTCTAAGGCTGTTCAGCAACTTGTTTTACTGTTTTTTTTTTTTTTGGGTTGGGGAGGGGGGGGGGGTGTTGGTTAAGAGGGGGGTTGTTAAAATGCTTTAGTGGGTAACTGAGGTGATAGAGAGAAAAATTACATTCCAGAAGTGAGGCATAATTTTATTTTCCTTCCAATTAGATCAACCATGGCTTACCAAAATGAGTATGTTTAAGAGAGCGAGAGAGAGAGAGAGAGTGTGTGTGTGTATTTTCCCAGGTGTACTTTCCTAAATTTTGGACAACCTTCTGAAAGTGTTCGTATTTGCACTACAGCATTGTTCCGTTAATCATCTAGATCATGTTTAACTTGAAAATGTGATAAGATACTTGTTTTCTGCATGTGATTAACTTTGGTAAGATTAAGATTTCTTATAACTATTTATGAACTCTTTGGGACATGCACTAGCAACTGATGCTTTTCTTGAAGTATATATATTAACTGTAGTTGAAAGCTCTTGTCCCTTATCTTTCATTACTTGCGATATTTTGTTTTCAGCTGCCAGATTGATGTTGTAGAAGCTTTTGGTGAAGCTTTCTTATTTTGTAAATATTTTAGGTGTCTTATGCATATAATGTTGCAGTACTTCTTCAACTGGCATATGTATGGTGCTTATCAAGAGAGGAACAACCATAGGGAACAGAATAGTGCAATTGCACTTTTCATGCTTCAGAATTGAGAGAAGATGCAAGCAGTCAGTGATCCAATTTCCCCTGGCTTAGTGAAAGCATTCAAACCTATCTACTAGACTGTTACTACATCAATCATCCTATCTACTAGACTGTTACTACATCAATCATATGAAGATCCTGCATATGGACCTTTCTGCTAATAATTCTGGCAATAGTCATTGTTGAACTTTTAGCAGTATTCTTAGCATGAGTGAGTTGCTTGTTGAAGTTGAACTGGATGTCCCTATGTCCCTCTTTGTAAGTAACTAATTTCGTGGGTAATTACTAAACAAAGTTTGTTACCTTTCCTTATAAACTAAAACAGCTATAACTGACTAAGAATTGCTCAAATCTCAATCTTTTTTTTTTTTAATAATATTGCCAACTTGACCAAAGTAGATTTTGATTGTTGAATGCTGCAGATATTCTATGCATATTGTTGATTTTGTTCCATGTGTCTGTGCATTAGGTTTTTCTGCTTGATGATAAATCTGTCGAAGTATGTTTTATCTTTGTTATGCTTTATGCATGTTCAGATCTCTGTGTTTGTTATAGATTTTTGGGTCCACATATGTCATATCTTGGCAATATTTAATGATTTGTTTGATTGCGGCAGTTGTGAACCTTACACTGATTGATCTACCTGGTCTGACAAAGGTTGCTGTAGGTACATACTGTATATACTTTTTGCCTATCTGTTTAATTTATAGGAAACTTAAGTTTTAAGCATTCAACAATAATAATGTTGTCTTTTGCAGAGGGGCAACCTGAAAGCATTGTTCAAGAGATTGAAAATATGGTTCGCTCATATGTCGAGAAGGTATGCCATGTCACCGGAATATGCATGATAATAACTTGTATAATTCCCTTGGGAACAGTACAAATTGTAATTTTTAGGTTGTTCGAGTTATGCTTCTGTTGTCAGGACTGTGAGCTTCTACTTAACTAATTAACTAATGCACCTTATGATCAGAAGTAAAAGTTTTATCCACTTGGTCATTATGAGATTGCTTTTTTTTTTTTTTTTTTTTTTGCCTCTAACAATAATTCATATTCTGGTTTTTGACAGCCATGGAGGCTTCTAAAAAAAATCGTGTGCTGTTGGTGGCACATTCATCTGTGTTTGCAGTCAGCTTTTTCTTTGTTTTTCTGCAATAATCTATCTGAGTCATATATTAACTGAATCCCCAAATTGACTAGATAACACTTCATGATTAGGTATTATAATGGATTTTTATGCACAGATGCATACATATATTTAATATTATATGCAGATCTATTTTTTTATTGGTTTCGGAAGGGAAGAGGGGTGGGTAGGTAGAACTGGTGTTGTGGTTTTTTGTGCCCTGAACTTTTTTTCTGGCCAAGAAACCTTTTGTCTGGCTTAACAAGAATCAATTAAAATTTCTGACTTCAGTGGTTGTACCTTGGCAATAGAAATCCTAAATTATGTTAATGGATTGTTTTCATATATCATATCTTGTTAATAACTGTTTGTTTTGATTGACAACAACAGGCTATCATGTTTATCATTATGGATAAGATTGCAAAGATTTATCTAACTTTTTATCATGTATAGTGAAAGAAATGCAGCATTATATACATATCAGCTTTTGTCTTTTTGCTTATCTGGTTATGTAATGTAAAATCATATTTCCTAAGTTATTACCCTCAATATGGATAAACTTATTCTGAATTCTTGGTTTCATTTATTAATGAAAATTTTGCCTTTTTGGTATCATTTGAGTTTTGAATGCTTCTCTTTCTTAAATTATCCTAATTTCCTAAATATGGTTTCTTTACATATGGTTGTATATGGTTTCTTTTGTAGCCCAATTGCATTATACTGGCAATATCTCCTGCCAATCAAGACATTGCAACATCTGATGCCATTAAACTTGCCCGGGAAGTAGATCCAACAGGTACAATGTAACAGTAGCAGCAAAGTGGTAAATTCAGCATCAAATATGATGATGATCATGACGCTATTACTGTTGTTTTTGTAATTGGCACATCTGATGATGATAATACATTTTTTGGTGTGTGAAATTTGTGATGGGCTTCATTTGAACTTGGATTAGGTGAAAGAACTTTTGGAGTGTTGACAAAGCTTGATCTGATGGATAAGGGGACAAATGCACTTGATGTAGGTTTAATTTCCTTGTACTCAATTGAGAACATTTTGAAAAATTGAGAAAATAAATTCAAACAGGGCTTCTTAATGGTTTTTCCTGAAAACATTAACATGTGTTAAGCATTGCTAATCCTATTATTGCTTGCTTTAAAGGTTCTTGAAGGAAGATCCTATAGGCTGCAGCACCCTTGGGTTGGTATTGTTAACCGTTCGCAAGCAGATATTAATAAGAACGTCAACATGATTGTTGCCAGGCGAAAGGAAAAGGAGTACTTTGCAACTAGTCCTGACTACTCACACTTGGCCAGTAAAATGGGTTCAGAGTATCTTGCTAAACTCCTTTCACAGGTAACATATTTTGGCTTCTTCACTTTTATAGGTGTTTGTTTGTTCGAGATCTTGGAGAGTGCATCATTCTTAATTATGGGCTTCAATTTCAGCATCTGGAGTCTGTAATCAGGGCACGCATTCCAAGTATCACATCCTTGATAAATAAAAGCATTGATGAACTTGAATCAGAGATGGACCATCTTGGAAGACCCATAGCTGTTGATGCAGGGGTGAGGCATTTATATTCATATGAAGTCTTGGAGTTTGGAAATTTGATGAAATCATAATATTATTTTATGCACAATTATGTTTTTCCTGCAGGCTCAATTGTACACCATATTGGAACTTTGTCGTGCATTTGACAAAATATTCAAGGAGCATCTAGATGGAGGGTAATGGCCTTAAATTTGTTTATTCTTATCTCTGACATTTGGTTGTTAACTAGCTTTTGCCATGCAAGTCTTACCCGAATGTTATTTGCATATCATGCTATGTAGTTGTGTTTGGACTCTGTCCTGACTTTCCAGTTTGATGTGGTTCACATGTCTAGATGGAACAACTTATCATGCTACTCATGAGTCGCGATGTCTGAAGTAAGCTAATTGCTCGCTTTAGTTCCATTATGAGGCAGGTGCTGCTTTTCTTTGAATGCCTAGGTTTACATGTTGTTTTGGATGCCAAGACTCATTTTATGGATCCTAGGATCATGTTTACTTGATTGGTTGCCTGGGGAGCTGCATTACAGTATTTGTGGATTTTCAAATTCAAATTGAAATCTTCGATCCATAGAGAAAGTTTCTTAGAAGGAAAAAACCAATATATATGTTGAACTGTTGAACCTCAAACCATTTAGAAGGGCTCGCTCCTGCCAGTGGCCATCATGCCCCATGCCATCAACACTTGATTCTTTGTGAGAGCCTAAAAAAAAAAAAAACAAAAATCTTTGCTTTAAAATATGAAATTAGTTAATTTTTGCAGAATTCGCTAAACATTGTTTTATTTTTTGCATAATAATCAACAATGCTTGATAATAAAAAAAAACATTTCACAATTGGCTTCTAAGATGTATGCAATACAAATCACAGGCGACCAGGTGGTGATAGAATATATGGAGTTTTTGACAATCAGCTCCCTGCTGCGCTTAAGAAACTTCCATTTGACCGGTATCTTTCTATTCAAAATGTAAAGAAAGTGGTCTCAGAAGCAGACGGTTATCAGCCCCATCTAATTGCTCCTGAGCAAGGTTACCGTCGCCTGATTGAGAATGCACTCAGTTATTTTCGAGGCCCAGCAGAAGCATCAGTGGATGCTGTAAGATACATCAGTTCTACAATTTCTGTATGATTTCATGTTGTACTTAGGTTAGGAATTGATTCTAGCTGCACTCCTGATATTCTTTTTGCAGGTACACTATGTATTGAAGGAGTTGGTAAGGAAGTCAATTGGCGAGACCCAGGTCAGTGCTAAGCATTTTTATTCGACCATCTTGATCATTGTCACTCTACATAACATGACACGCTAATTATTTAAATACCAGGAGTTGAAAAGGTTTCCCACCCTCCAAAATGAACTAGCAGCTGCCTCTTATGAAGCCTTGGAAAGATTCCGTGAAGATAGCCATAAAACAGTGTTGCGGTTGGTTGACATGGAATCGTCATATTTAACAGTAGATTTCTTCCGGAAGCTCCCACAGGAAGTGGAGAAGGGAGGGAATCCTACTGGACCCACTGTTGATCGATACACTGATGGACATTTCAGGAGGATAGCATCGAATGTGTCCTCCTACATAGGGATGGTGTCGGAAACGCTCAAGAACTCCATTCCAAAGGCAGCGGTCTATTGTCAAGTCCGAGAAGCTAAGCGATCTTTGCTCAATCATTTCTATACAGTAGTGGGGAAAAAAGAGGTTCTCTTCCATGCTTGCCTGTATGTACAGCCACTTCTTTCACTTTCAACTCCCATAATAACTAAGCTCTTTTATGCAGGGCAAGCAGCTTGCACAGCTATTGGATGAGGATCCAGCATTGATGGAGCGCAGGCTGCAATGTTCTAAAAGGCTTGAATTGTATAAATCTGCAAGGGATGAAATCGAGGCAGTATCATGGGCGAGATGAGGATATGGGTCAATAGTTAAACATTTGCTGTATATTGTATAATTAGCGTAGTGCAAGTGGAGATTTTATTCAAACCCTTTCTGTCTGTTGCTGGTTTTGTTACATACATACTGTGCAGTTTCATATAACATTTCTTTGCCAATCAGCGTTATATCGCACATCCTACATTTTCCTTTTGTGACAGAAAGGTTGTATATTATATTACTTGCATTCTATTTTGATTCCTGAGCTGTATTATTTATGGAAGCATTCGCAAAAGGCTAGCAAAGGTTTCAGATTATTAAAAATGGAAGGATAAAAAATGATATAAATTAACTAATTTGTTGATATATGGGCATGCAAAAGGCAAAAATAGCAAAAGATAAGTGTGGCTGCTATTCGTGGGTTATCACTTATAATTAATTCGGTTAGTTTAGAACAGTTTGGAGATCTAATTGACCAGCATGGATAGAATCATTCGTTACTAGCATGTGCATATGAACGCATGGAAGCAAGATTGTTTCGGGGTTCATGTCTAATTTTGCTGTGTGAGAATCAGGGCGGTCCGGTAGTTAACCATGGTTGTCTTAGGTGGAGTCTAGACATGCGCATGCACTAGTGGTTGATGCAGGTACTCTTATTTCTGAAGTTATCAGGTGATATTGAGATTGCAACTCTTTGTTATTTTAAATGGATTGTGACTTGAGATTTACTTGGATGCAGATAGCTGTATTCATATTCAAAGGAAGAGAGAAGCATGGGGAACTGATAACTGATGCAAGTAATTTCTCAGGAAAGGAAGAGAGAAGCATGAGTGATTGTCGTAGGTAATTTGCTCTTTAATCTAGAAGCTTTATGATGCTAAATCCATTATAAAATGATGATCTGCGGCATCTTGAAAATCTTAAAATTGCAAAATATCTCATTCTTTCAATTCTTCTTTTTGTCATTCTTTTGCCCATTCATCATGGAGTCCACGGCATTGGAGGTACAACATGAATAATATTGTAGGTTAGTGGCTTAACTTGTTTGATATAGCTCTAGATACTTTTTCCAACATGCATATATCTGTTTGTAAGAGAGATTAGCGGGCAATCGCAAATTAGAAGACAGTCCAGATGATACAGGAAAGAATTTAAAGATATACATGAAAAATAAACCTATTTATGCATACGACCACTGGAGTGCACTATTTTCTTTTTCTTTTTCTTTTTTTTCTAACAGCAGTCAAGTGCATGAGTATACCAGTACCACCTTACCTCTCTAAGTATCAACTGATCTCTTAGTTGCCGTTGCTCTAACTCTTCCAGTGCTGCCAACAGCTTTGGATCTTTGTAATTTTTAGATGAGGAAGGTGGCCCCTGCATCCATCAGTAACTGTGCTGGATTTCTTGTTGTCAAACTTACTACAGGCATCCCAGCCACCACATCAGCTTTTATCCCTGGTGCAGAATCCTTCCCAAAGGAAAAGTAAAATATTTAAGCAGGAGAATGAACAAAAATCGTGAAGAATTATTAATATTCATGATAACAGCCCAAGGAAGAAAAGCCTCAAACACAAATGTGTTCAGGGGATACTTGGACATCCTTGAGAGTCTTTTTCAAGTATGGATAGGAAATGGTGTGGCTCTATCGCATCGCTACCAACCACCACAAGTTGGAAGAATTCATGAGCCCAAGCATCAAGATGATCCTTTGCTCTCACAGCATCTAGATTCCTTGGATAATATGATATCTCACATAGGATAAATCCTTGACCCTACCTCATTACTAACACTATAGAATATTCTTGTAAATTATGGTTGCAGTGTGCTTCAAGCCATGACTCCAATTGCACAAGCGGAGGCCATGGACTGCCATCAACTGCTGAGATGCCAGCTACTTCAAATCTCAGAAGGCAAACTATATCAGGAGAAATATTATCACTGAATTGCCTAGAGAACATAGCTTCTTTGTCATCTATGAAATTTGTGCCTTTTCATGATCCCAGTCAGGAAATAAACTGCCAAGATCTTCATTGTGTTTGATACAGATGCTTAGGATATTAAGGGAGTGTTTGGTTAAGGGAGTTGGGGTCTGGAATTAGAATGGGAATGAGTGACTCTCGTTCCAAACGTTTGGTTGGGAGGAATCTTATTTCAATTCTGATTTCGGGATAGAATGTGAATGGTCCAATCTATATAACACTCAATCCTTATTCTTTCATAAGAATTCAAATTTTCATTCCGATTCCAATCATGAAACAAATATTTTAAAAGATTTAGTCATTCTGATTTTGATTTCAATCCATTTCAATTTTCATTTTGATCTCAGTTATAAACCAAACACCTTCTTAAATTTTTTTCAGCAAATGTTCTGCTCCTGTGCTTATTGCACTTAAAGCAATACTATTTGATACTGATGGTTCTGCGACTCAGATCCTATTCATTACCGTGTCCATGAGATGCTGCAAGACGTATAGGTTCTTTTTATGTGCAAGTTAGCAGTCATGGCTCTCGTCCAGATTTCTTTGAGCCTTTTATCTGCTCGTTCCTATTCCTTTAACATAAACCAGTGGACCTCCACTATGTGCACTAGCTCTGAGTTTTACATCACTAATATTCATGTAGAAGTCACAAACATAAGAAAAATATAAATTCAGCTTATATTTCACATTTTCTTGCCCACTTTGTAGCATTGCAAGTTATCATTGACCAAGCATCTTACGTGATAAAATCAAATCAGATTTTTCCATCCTGGCATCTTTCAATAACTTATCCTTGTTGCAGGCTAACCTAAACCGCTACCTCTCATTTTAAGATCTTCTATTTTCTAACACCACCAACTGCACCATATCATCCATCTGTAAGCATCCATGACTTTCTATCGCTTTCTATCATGGAATGTGTCATCCACAATATCATTAAGTCTGGATAGAATTTTTATTGTAAATAATTTCTCTGAATTTTAATTCTAATAAATAAGAATGATTTCCACCCTGGACAACAATTAGGATCAACCACTAAGGTAAAATCTCAACAGCAAAGTAAGCAATAACTCACTCATATAAGATCTCATGTCATTTGTAATCAAATGTGTGGTGGACCACCCAGCGTTTTCCTTTTTTGTTAAAACAATCGGAAAAATGACTTAGACAACGTGCACAGATTGAATCCAATTTGTCAAATATTGACTTATTATCGATGGTTCACAATCTAAGGGACTAGTTATTGGAAGATCAATACCTTTCCGCTTGGTGGGAGCTGTGGGCCTGCATGAAATGGTGTTCGCAATTTGATCTTTAGTCGTGTGGCGATAGTCTCCTCTAGGTTTCAGATGAGGTTGGTGGTGCTTGTGGTGCCGAAGGGGAAGGGAAAAAAGAGAGAGCATGCGAGGAGAGAGACGAGAAGATGGAGTTAAAGAGGAGATTCGCGGAATCTCCTCCGCGACTATCTCCACTTTCCCCTCTCTTTTTCTTCCCGAGAGAATCGAGTTTTTGCACGCAACCTTGCCTCCCAGTTTTAGACAGCGAGGGCGCATGAATATGAATGGCGCATGCCTTCTTTGATGGTGAACGAGTGAGAAAAGAACTGTTAGGCCTTATCTTGACTAAACTCATCTCGAGCCAAAGAAAGATAATAATAAAAACACAAAGACGGAAAAAAAAAAAACCATCATATTGTCTTCTAATTACGTGTTGACTCTGGTCATAACTTTTATCTATGTAATTCATTTTCTACTCACGAAAATAATGGTTTGTCTTTGGTTTTTATAAAAAGGATTTTTACCGTATTTCCCAATAACAAATGTGCAAATTGATGTCTTTAAGTTTTCTCTCAGATGCATCAAAAAAAAATAAAAGATCTTGTCATTTTCATAGGACATTTCTAGTTAATGAGCACGCGTAAGCAATTGGGAGTCATCCAAGGGCATCAAACGTGGAAGATCGACCAACAAAATCGACATGAGAGAAAGGTGGACGGTGGAGAACTGTCCCTCTCCAACCGCAGCTTATTTCTGCAAGTAACTTGATCTTTAGCATGATGACTTGGGGATACTCTTGTCAACGAAATGGCATCCCAGCGGAATAAGTTTTTGCTTCCAACAAAGTGATCCGCCTATTCATCCAAATTCGGAACGGGAAGATAGATGCGCCGGATCGTCCCGTCCCTCTCCAACTCTCATTTTTCTTACCAAAAAAAAATTATATAGAGATATGGGGAGAGTATCTAGTAAGAGATGATGAAGTTTTATCAGAAGAAAATTACAATCTTTACATCTTTTGAGAGAAATTATAAATTTTTATATGTATTAGGTTGATGGTCCATTGTGTTTTACTCCAAGGTGTCAGCAGTTTCAAATTCGAATTTCAGTATTTGGTTTGGAGGATTCCTTTTTTTTTTCCTTCTTTTTATATTCTTTTTTTTCTTAATAAATTTTAGTAACTATTGTGCTAACGCACATTAGTCTCCTTTTATATCAAAAAAAAATGTCACCAGTTTTTTTTAATCAATTCATCAGGAATTTATACGTGCATTTCTGTTCTCTTTGTTCCAATCACTGGAACATATATCAACAAAAATGACCGCAAGGAGCTTGTATCCAATATAAGTTGCAGTGTTTTTATTTTCGAGTTCCCTTTCCTCTGGACAATGTTCAGGGGTGTTTGGGCTGTTGTCCTCTTATTTACTAATAATTTGGGCTTGGTGGAGGTATAACTGGGATGTGCTTGGGCTCTTCTGTCCTGACTCCTGAGGAAGTGATTGTCGAGACTGTCAACTCTCTTAGCTTTAACTATATCAAAGTAAACTCTACTAGCCTTGCGGTCCTAGATTTTGCTTGCTTCTGTTCCATTCAATCATCATAATGTGGGTTATATGGCTGTTTCAATCCATTCTCTGTCCTAATAAATAAAAGAAAACCTCCTCTACTTTGTCTATTTTTTACCATCCATGCACTAAAGGAAAGCCAAATTTTGGAGACTTTAGATATCCATCTACTTGGTTTTCAAGTGATTGCTGCATGTTGTGTAGCCCAAACACCAAAACCTAAAACCAGATCTTAACTCAACCCAGTCGAACTGGTTAAAGCATTTGAATCAACCATTAATTCTTCAGAGTATAGTTGATCTGACCAAGCTATATGTGTCTACTACTGGCCCAACGAACTTTCATGGTTCGACCACCATTAGGTCTAAGCAAGAACAAATGAATGGAAATTTATTGATGTCCTCCGACTTTCTTAGGATGCACTCTTTTTATCTCTTACCATGGATTTGAGAGAGAGGATATCAGGTTATAGCTCTACATGCAACCATAGTAGCCAGACTCAGATTTATTATGGTATCTTTTGCGCAAAAGGAAGCATTCACCGGCTTTCGCATGAATCCACCATTGGATCACCACTCACACGGATCTCAAGGCATCCAAATCATCATTCATCTGCCTGTATATATGTATCTCAAAGCGACCAATGGATGATCCAATGATGGATTCGTGTGGAGGAAGGCAAATCCTTCTTTCGTGCAAAAGATACACCCCGAACCCCAAACAATAGAAAGAAGAGAAACAGGATATTGCCATCCCATGCTGCGATTGATCCTTGTAAAGTGGCTCGGGTCCACTTAGTCCTTGCTTTTACTCTTTAAATGTCTACCTTTTTCTAAATAATGAAGTTGGTGTTCATTATGTCTAGCTAATTAAAACAAGCCCAACCAGGAGAACTCATAATGGTTGCAAGTGATGTTCCCACACAAACAGACCTTTAAGGCTCAGACCTTTGCACCAAGACTTTGTTCTTACTAAAAGTAACCTGTACTCCACCAATCAAGTGAGGATACATCAGCACATACATTCCATGCCTGGGTATAGTAGTATCCGGCTGCTTGTGAACAACGTTATCATTGCCTCATAGATGGCCAACCATCAGTCGGACATGTTTCTGGCTCCCGTGCTATGATGCTACCAAGCCTATAGGATGCTATCCTTGTGTCACGCATGATGTAATAGCATCTCATTGCTCTGAGTTCCATCCTTCTCCCATGGCCTACCATTAAGGTGCTTGGCCTGCCTAACTGATTTGATCGGATCGAAGGAATTTAGACCCCAATATTTAGTTCATATTGGCTAAAGATTAGCTACGACTTTTTCTATTTATTTGATCACCTTCTCGGAATGTACTTTACTAGAGGAGGCTAATTAGCCTATGGACCATGTCGTCAGTACTTATCTTCTCCATGGGCGTGTGAGAAAAGGAAGATACGAGCATCATGGTCATCTGATATGACTAGAACTGATATTTCCACTCACCTTCCTCATTCATGAATTCAAAGAATCTGTAGTGATTATAGGCACAAGTGGGAATGGTTACAAAGATGCACATACCACCTTTAGAATTTTCTACCTCTTCTTGGTACAGAAGCACTTAGCCTTTTTCCAACTACTTTTTGCTAACATCAAGGTCTGGGTCAAGCCAATAGCAGGGATTTCCAGCTGGGCGTCGGCGTTTTCTTCCAACTCCCGCAGTCTTCTTCTTTCGGAAGTTCTTCGCTCGAAGGCCTAAATTCTAAAGAATAATTTGATAAGGATATGTCAAATTTAAGATAAGGGATATTTCAGTGTCAGTGACGATGTTAATCGTGTGATAATTATTCATCATTTATCATTCATCAAAGATGTAAGCCTCTTGGACGTTAAATCTTCTCGCAATCTACTACAGTTGTCTTTTACCAAAACATTTGACTGTCTCTACATGAACTGTCATCCCACGCTCAAGAAATAATTATATATTATAAGACACCAATTGAAATGGTCAACAAAAACCAAGCTCTTCTATTGATTTGATGATATTTTTTTGTGGCATACTGAAAACACATAATATAGAGATGAATATGATAAAGGTGACCCTTCTCCCACCGAAGCAGAAAACTCATTGAAACAATGTGGCATGTAAGATTACAAATTAAGAGAAGTTGTAGTTAGAGAGCTCATTGCAACAATATAGAATGTAAAATGATGAATTAAGAGAAGTTTTGGTAAGAAAAAGGTAATCATATGTGATTCAAGAAGAAGAGGAAACGTATAATATAGCATGGATGGAAGATGTCAGAAATGAGAACAACCATAAATAACTAGCAGATCTGGAGCAAAGTGTGCAAAGTATTTATAAAACTGTCACCAAATAGTTGAAATGAGGCTGCTTCTTATTGAACATGAAATTACACCTCTTATACAGTACAGTACTCTTGCATCATGTACTAACACATAATTTACCAGTGTTTTTAGCAGATAATGTTACTTGTTTTAGACATGCAAGGCAACTGTTCAAGGACTAGAAATTAATATAGGTGCCCTATTTAGAAACAGGTCATAAAAAAGAATACATGATACCACCATGTGGGCATATAAATTACATAAAGTAGGGGGACCAGTTAAGTAGACAATTGTTGCTTCTTAACAACCTAGATTGATCAGGTCCTAAAGTGCTTGGTTGCGGACAAACCCTTCCATTTGAACGTCAACAACGGCATTCACTTGCAAATCTTTAGAAGGTCAAAACCTAAAAGTTTTACCCATTGGTAGGTGTCCTCCAGTTTCATTATATATTCTTCCAACCATGCCTCCCCTCCTTACCATCCTCTCTTCTTTGTTTCCTGGCACTCAAAACTACTTTGTCTTGCTTCAATGGCTCTCTCCTCCCAACACCTCCTCCTCCTCCTCCTCTTCTCCCTGCTCTTATTCCAATCTCTGGCCTCAGCAACTACATGCAGCAACTGCTTCACCCAATCGAAGGCAGCTTACTACCCAAACTCTGACAAAGAGGGAACAGAGAGTAAAGCACTCACACATATGCATGAGATAGAATTTGTTTTGACTCTCGTTCTCCTTTTTTTTTTTTTTTTTACTTTCAATATTGTAACGTTCATGTTGTGTAATCCAAATTCAGATGGGGCATGTGGTTATGGCTCATTTGGTGCAACACTCAATGGTGGGGATGTCTCAGCTGCATCCAATCTTTATAGGAATGGTGTAGGATGTGGTGCCTGCTATCAGGTAACCTACAAACTTCTCCATTAGTTCAGCATAAGATCTTTTTTCTCTCTTTATATAACTTTTCTTCATATCTTCTTGCTAGGTAAGATGTACCAATAGTAACTACTGCTCAACCAATGGCGTAACGATCGTGATCACAGACTCAGGAGCGAGCGACAACACCGACTTCATTCTTAGCCAACATGCTTTTGCTGAGATGGGTCAGACTGCTGACGCAGGTGCCTCTCTATTAGCTCTTGGCTGGGTCGGCATCGAGTACCGGAGGTGAGTTCTGCAACCGATCATCTCCATTGCAAGATATAATCTCCTAGCATGCTTGCATAATTAGCTATATATAGAGAGCTCCAAAGGCAACCAGTCAGTCACTCGTTTATGGCCAGCTTGGTATTTCTCATGATGAGTTCTCTAGTTGTTTTAGAAAAATGGGCCTCACAAACATATATATATATATATATGATTCAGTACTCATGTACTGCTTCACATATTGTGATTAAATGACACATGGACATGGTATAAATGATATGTTGCTATGGACTTCCAGAGTTTCTTGCAGCTACCCAAATAAGAACATCACTTTCAAGATTGATGAGAGCAGCAACTTCCCATACTACTTGGCCTTTGAAATATGGTATCTGCAAGGAAATCAGGACATTACTGCTGTTCAGTTATGTGAGGTATGACCTCATAACCTTTCTTTTACTTCATAGATGCATCTATATATATTTCTTATATGCTATGCTGTATGAGAAACTTAGCTTTGGATGGATGGATGCAGACTGTGAATTTCACATGCAAGCTATTGGAGAGGAGCCATGGAGCCGTGTGGGCGGTGGTCTCTCCCCCAAGTGGACCTCTGTCTGTAAGGATGCTACTGAGCGGAGGAGATGATGGAGATGACGCATGGCTGGTGCCAACAAACAATATATCACAAAACTGGACGGCTGGAGCAATCTATGATTCAGGAGTACAAGTGGAATAGATGCTGATAGTACACCTAAAATTATTGTATTATGACACTGATCCATGTGTTCGTTATTATTCCTTTGGTTGTTTTACCACTTATCATGTAAACCTTTGTTTGGAATAATTACTATATTCTGGTAACAGACCTGTTATAAAGTTCGATTTCATATTATTGAACAAAACTATTGTTTTTTCCATGGATGTGTCAATCTATGCTGGCGTCGAGCACGTCGTGTGGACAAGGAAGAATGGATAATTTCGAGTTTAAATTTTTAATTTAAATACGTTCGTAAACGCGCACCAATTTCTTATACATACTTCTCTCGCCTCTTTTTCTTAAAGGTCGAATGATTTGACTAATTAGGTGTATTTATTTAACACAAAGGACCACGAAAAATGAGACTTTTAGAAAGGTGGCATTTAAGGACTTGCGGAAGGGTGGCTCAAGAAGTTTATTTTTCTCACTTTCCTCGAGGAAGGCTCATGAAGTTTCTGTAGTATATAAAGATATTTTAGGAATGTCAGGGTCTTCCATGGAAAATTAAAAAAAGCAAAAATTCGTTCCTCCCCTTGGACATTCCTACCACAAAAGATGCGGTGAATATCACCCGACCGATTGGTTCTCAGAGGAGTTTCACAGCTTGATACAATCATCTGGTTTCGAACTTTTCTGAGTTAAAGACTCGTCCCTTGCGGATTTTAGTGCGTGTTATTCTCAGAGAAGACTGAAAGCGACCGTTTAGACTTTTGCCTCTCTCTCAAAAGGATAAAATTTGATACCTTATTGCTAAAATATGCTTAGATGCTGGTGTTGTGATATTGGTAGCTTTTTGAATTTTGTTGTTGTTGTTGTTGTTGTTGTTGTTGTTGTTGTTGTTGTTGTTTTGTAACATTTCCTACTTTGGAGGAGTATTAGATTCACCGTTCTCTCCTGAGATTTTGTTTTCATTTTGTATATTACCTTATTGAACAGAAGCTGAAAGCATAACCCTTTTTTTTTTTAATGAAGATTTTCCTATTGTGTTTAATTATCTTTAAAAATCAGGCACATGAGATACGTGAGTTTGTTAGAATGCATTGTTGATAACCATGATGTCAAGTGAACCTGCGTGGCCCCCAATCTTCTATTGTGCATATGCATTGTGTGTCTCAGGGTATGCATGGAAATCACTCAAACATGCTTTCTTGCGATTTGGTCTCTGGATGAGTATAAAATAAATCAAATGGAGCAACCAAAATGGAACACTTCTCTTTTTCCTTATAAAAACAAGAGGGTGTTTGACCCAATTTATCAATTTATATTGATCTTCTCATTTTTTGTGCAATCAAGATCATTCTGGACCTATCAAAACCTAGCAAATTTATAACAGAAGTAATGGTATATATCTGACCTTAACTTGGTCCTACCTGATTTGAATTCAATCACCAAAACCTATGATCACCTAACTCTGGAAGTAAAATCTGAATATAATTTCATTAGTTTAGACATCGGATTTTGTTCAATATGATTGTTGATTGAATTTTGATTGTAAAAATTTACTCCAACTTATATCAAATTTGAGTTATACTACTTTGGAGAGGGTTGTTCCCAAGTATCAAATCTAGAACCAAATCAACTTGAGGATTGGGTTGAGATTTCTAAACCCAAGTGCAATCTAGGTAATAAACACATCATCATAATTTGACCTAAATCAATGGCTGGATCCAATCGCAATCAAGTAGGCCAAACTTAAGATGCTTTTCAAACCCATCTCCCAAATAGCAAAACATGCTAGAAGCATGAATTTAAGAGATCGCATTTTATTACTTTTTGGAAGGATATCATACTTTATTATTCAATCTTCATACAGCTCACAAAAACTTCTTACAACCATAAAAGACTAATTTATGGGGGTGTTTGGTTGGAAGAGTGAGGGTCTGGAATCGAAATCGGAATAGATGACTCCCATTCCAACCGTTTGGTTGGAGGAGTCACATTCCGATTCCGATTCCGATTCTGTGGTGGAATGAGAATGGCTCAATCTATATAGAACTCAATCCCAACTCTCCTCTATGGATTCAATTTTTCATTCCGATTTCGATTTCAATCACGAAACAAATACTTTGAGAGATTTGACCATTCTGATTCCGATTCCAAGCAATTCCGATTTTCATTCCTATTCTGATTCTGGTTGTGAACCAAACACCTCTATAAACAATTTGTGGTAGGCTTGACTGCAACTGGGAAGGACTATCTCAATTAGGGGAAAAAAATAGCCAGACTCAAACAGATATTTTAAAGCCTGACCTGTAAATAAACTAAACATCAAAACTAAGGAATTGTGAAATAATAATAATAATAAATTCGAATCTATATGATGAAAGCTTAGCTTAAAAGTTAGAACTTATATGAATTAAACTTGAACAACTAATGCCAAGCCTAGGCAATATCATACCACTTGGAACTTGTTTCATTTGCAGGAAAAGGAAAATGTGGTTAACAAGAAAATGATAAAGAAACTTTTGTTGTTGTTGTTTTTTTTTTTTTTTTTAAGTAACTTATGTTTGATTGAAGGTTTCAAATGTGAGAGATAAAAAAGCAGTCTTTCTATAGGAGTAAGTTTTCTACCTCTCATGAGAAATGAAAACTCACATGGAACATGGAAATCCCAATTTCCTATGGACTAGGAACAAAGGTAAACTTCTTTTCTCAGAAATGCCCCTAACCCGATAGCTTATGTCTTTTTTCCTCCTCATGGTCAATTTATTAAGAGCATAAAAGAAATTTTACATAATAAAAATATATGTTCAATCAAATATAAATCACTTTGAAAAATTTATTTTTTATATCTTTTTTCTATGGTCAATCAAATTTTCTAAAACTGCTTTCTACAAAATATTTCAATAAGATAAAATTCTTCTTGCAAATTAAATGTGTCCCTAGACTTGTTTGCAACCCTACTTATAGACAACCAAGTTCTTGGTTAGAACAAATGGAGACTGGTTAATGGCTTCATTTCCTCTACTGCTTCGGTGCATTTTTCATGTATAGCTCCTATTCATCGTAGACAAATTACTATTTTCATATGTGCTGGTTTATAGTTTCATAATTCTCATCTTTGGAATTATTGTGATCAAGGGCTCATGGCTCGAATGGGTTGGTCTCCACTTCCACGTAGGTGAAGTAATGTTTATTCCCACGTAGGTAAGATATTATTCGTTTCGGCCTCTAGCCGTTATAACATAGGGCCTCACATGGGAAAGAAGATCCATTCCATATAAGTCAGAATTTCTCTTGACTCATAATCAATATGAACTAATGATGCCTCCTTCCTATACCACAATATAGCCCCCCAATAAGGAAGACTTTGGATAAGGTTGTGGAGATACACCGCAATCTGTTGGAAGTACATCATCTCATAGTGGGTGTCAATATTGTGGTCAAGGGCTCATGGCTCGAACGGATCAATCTCTACTCCTGCATACGGGAGGTATTGTTCGTTTTGACCTCTGATCGTTATGGCATAGAACCTCACGTTTTGTGCGTTAAAAAATATCTCATGTGACAGAGAAGATCTTATCTCATATAAGTTAGAGTCTCTCTTAACTTACAATCAATGTGGAACTAATGATACCCTTCTTTCTATACCATAATAAGATTGAAAGTGATCCCTCCACTCTTCATAGATTCTTCCCTTTTATCAAGTCCAATTGTTCCTATGGTGGAAGATGTTTTCAAATGGTGGCAATCTAGTGTCATCTTCTCCTTTTCATATATTCCTCGCAAAGCCAATAGGAGTGACACATTAGGCTGCTTCTCATGCATTTAATGGCCTCTTTCAGTTCCATATGACACATCTCGGTTTGTTGGATGGATGCAAATGTGTTTTGCTCCGTTTCCTCACCTACATGGACCATTTTGCCATTATATCTTTGGCCTTGGGGTTATTGCTGCCATGTATCTATGTTATAGTCTTCCAGTTACTTTCAGATTTTATCTTGCTTTATGTAAGCTGTCTGTGACTCTTCTACGTTACATACCGAGTGGAAGAATGAGTTCGGCGTTTAAGTGCTCGGATGTGGCACAGATGTATTTCTAGCCCTGGGTTGGATTTTCTTCTACCCATCTCCGTAACAGATTTCCTTCGTGCAACATGCGCCCTGTGTTGCGCCTCCCCAGACTCCCACCAAACACCCAAAGGAAAACAAAACCGTTTCCGTTTCCCGCTTTACAGACTTCTTGTATCTAAATTTTGGCCATCCGTTTCGTTTCCCGTTGTGGGCACCATGCGCCACACAACACCCCAAGCCGAAGTTACCAAGCGCCTCTTCTCAAGCCTACCTGAATCTTTTGCGGGCTGTGTCCCGTCGCAGCCGTGGCCATGGCGACGTCGAGCGTGCGATGGCATCACCCCCTCTTCCTCCATCCCAAGGCCCATCCCTCGCTGGCGCCGATCCTCCCCGGCCGCCACCACGCCGCCGCCCCCGTCCAGGCCTTCCGCCGCAGCGACCTCGACGGCTTCGCCAGGCGCGTCGCCTCCGGCGAGGCCCTGCGGGACGCCTGGCGGAGCGCCAACGACGGATTCGAGCTTTTCGTCTTCGAGGCCCGCCGGACCGCGGAGCGACTCGACCGCCGCTTCTCTGTCTCCCAGCGCGTAGGCTCCGCCGCACGCGCCGCCACATCCCGAGCCCGGGAACTCGACCACGAGCTTGGGATCGGCAGGCGATGGCGCTCCTTCTCCATGGATTTCGCTAGAAACTGGCCTAGGGTTAGGGTCCCGCTCCTTCTTGATCGGTCCTTCTCTCTCTCTTTTCTTGTTTTCCGTCATTCTTATTGTTTTCAATTTCATTTTGTGCAGTACAGGAAAGAGCTGAGTAATTTTATTGAGACACCTATCGGCAGAGGTTTTGTTGTGAGTTTTTTTGTCAGATCTATCTATTGTTACTCATCTTTGTTGATTTCTTGGTTGTGAATATTGAACTAGATATGTGCCGGATACTTCTTCTATTGATTTAGGGTTGCTTTTCTTGATTTTGAGTTGGTTTATCACCAATTGTCTCTGACGACTTGCTTTTTGGCTTCTTGTGCCTTCTTATGGTCTGCTGTCGGTTCCCCTCAGCACAGTTATCTTTTTCCTTCATAGCACGTAGATAAAAGTTTAATTGGTTTTTGATCACTTAATTCTTTGGCAAGTTACCTCTCTAATGTAGCCTTGTGAAAAGGTATATGAACAAGCTCGCATATACTGGGAATGGAGATTAGCTCAGCAGTATCCGTTTTAGTTCTTTAGATTTAATAGTTGAAAGCACAGACTCATGCATATATTATTATTTAAGAAGGAAATTAGTGTCTTAAAGCAATTAATCTTCCTTGTGCTTCTTTTTTTCCTTTCAATGATTGGATACGGGAGCGTAACTTTTTTTTTGATTATTTTTTGAATAAATGGATTCAACAGGTATAGCATGAAAACAATATTTAGCTCCTTCATTCTTCACATAAGGTTGCCAAACTTGAAACCATTCACCTGTCCAAATTTAAGTATCGGAGAAACTAGACCATCTGAACCCCCATGACAACTTAGGAAAGGCTCTCTTGTGCAACTTGCACAACAAACCATAGACTTCCATGAACAATTGAGGCATAGATATGCTTAAGCTTGTGTCTAAGGTCTTAGAGTCCATGTAGATATAGAAGCTTCTTTACAAAAGTATACCACTCCTACTATTTGAGGGAGAAGTGCAATGCCTGCACCATTTCTACTAAGCCCACGTGCTCTATACAATGTCATTGTATGTGGTCATCTATTTTTCAATGTGCTTTTTTTCAGTGCCCAAATAGCTATGCACTTGAATATCCAACAACATATTAACTTTGTATTCGGAAGGAGGCTTGCAGGTCACTTTCTTCACCTCACAAAGGGTGAGAAATGAGAATCATAGAAAAGAGATCATATGCTGCTAATACTTCCCCTAGAAAACACAATGTTTTGATGCACTATATTTCTAGTTTTTTTTTGCAAGATGGGCAAGTGCTGGATTGGCTGGCCCACTATTAGCATCTTAGAGGTTTCATTATCATGTTTGCATTTCTGTCTCTAACAGTTCAACAATCACATCCTAGCATGAAGACTATAATATATACTTGAGGTCATTTTGCTACTTCAATATATTATCAAATTTCTTCTCAAATCTTAAATAAGGGTGCATTGGTTTAAATTGGTCTATGAATTGGCCTATCTTGAACTAGGGACATGTCATTTTGATTAGGCTCAAAAAGGGGCATATTGTGCCAAGGCTGATTTGTATTTGCTAGGACCAATCTTTCATTATTGTGTGCCGACTCTAGTAGGAAAATCCTACTTATGGTGTTACACCTTTAAAAACTCTCTAAATACTCACCCTGCACTTCCTTCCTGTGTCTCTCCACAACACCCCCCCCCAACTCCCTTCACATTGCCATGGTCAATCCCACATCTCTTCCTACACATGCTCCTGCTGTGCCATTTATGGCCCAACATAATCTGTATAATGTGCACCCAATGTCACAAACACTGACCAGCTACAATTCTCCTTTAACATGCACTCCAAAGTGGCATCAAAGGGAACACCAGTTGGTGGATGGATGCAGGGGCAAAACTATTGTGTATAGGTGCACATTCAGCCCTAATTTATCATGCTTGTGGTAACAGGAGCTAGGCACAATTTGTATATCATGTTGAATGGAGCTGACATCATGCTTATTTTCTTTCATTAATGATATAGAACATGATCAAAGGGTTGTGAAAATATACATAAACTACATATAGACTTTTTGTTGGCTGTACTGTAGTGAATATTGTTAATTTGAAATATTTAAAGGTAATCAGAAACTACTTTATTGTCTATCACTGATTTTTGATAAAAATCATTGTGAAGCTGCATTCTACATCATAACAATCCATAAATTGATAATGAAACTAACATCCTTTAGGCACATAGATCTATTTAGAGTATGTTATCAATATACTTGTGTCTGATAAGTAGTAACCGACTAACCATATTTGCATGATTTGCTCAATGTAATAACATTTTTGTGGTGACATAATACAATATGAGGCCAGTAAATCTATTAATCTTAGCAACCCAACTCAACACCCCCCCCCCCCCCCTCTCTTTTTTCAGGGCACAAAAATGAGTCTACTCTCTTTTTCTTTTAAAAAGGTTTTTACTAATTCTTCTCTCTTGCTTGAGAAAAAATGGAAAGCAGCTTGATGGCAAGGGTTGAGTTTCTTTCATAGATATTTTGAAACATTTACAATTTTCTAGATTGTGTGAATTTCAAATATATAGAAAATTGTCTTGTGGTACAAAGTTGTCATAAAAGGAGCTTAGGATCATGTAAAATGGGAAATGTCTTTGATACTTTAAGTATGGCATCCTATGTTGTATCTTATAGAGAATTATTTTAAGTGTGATCTTTTTGGGCTTGCCTATCTTCCTTGTGGTGCATGGTCTGCTGCTTTAAAGCATTGGATGTTAAAGTAGAGATTGGACATGGTCAAGTCTAACACGGTGATCCGGGTCTTTCATAGCCAAAGAAATCTAAGCTATTCTAGGCTTAGCCTGAGGTTTTACTTCAAAGCCAGATCCTGGCCTTGGCTTGACTAGTGCCTGATCTTGATCTGGGCTCAACTATGAGCAACCCATCCTATGGGCACTCCTTAAATACTCCATTATGGTGGAAATGATGGAGAGGATACAATATTTAAAAAAAAAAAATAGGTGTTTGACAGGTTTCTAGGGTATGATCCACAAATAATCAATTCACAAGAGACTAGCAAAAGCAAGGATGTATTAAGAAATGGTTTTAATCAAAAAATTGGAATATAATATATCAAATATGATGTATTATTTGAATGGAAGTACGAATTGGGCAACACCTAGTATTAGTTCAAACATGATGCAGAATGTTAAGGCAGGTGCCTAGGTAGCAAAGGATGATGTGTTTTAAGACATTGAAAGGGTCCAAATTCTTTTGCTTCGAAAGGAAACTAAGAAGGTAAAGTAATTTTGTGCAATAAATCAGTGTAGAGTGTTCAAGGGACAAAGAAATAGGATGTTGGATAGAATGTCAAAGGCCACATATGGGGTTGAATGTTGAGGATTGGGATTTTCTGAAGGAAGGCAGATGAAAGACTGGTCTGTTATTCATTAATAGATTGATCTTAGGCTTGTGTACCTCATATATACTGTAGGATGTCTAAATGTGGTGAACGATTTGGTGAGTGTAGATTTGTGACATGCTTTCTGAAGCCAAACTATCGTTGCTTTAATATCTGAAGCTTTTTGTGGCCAGTCTTTTAAGGATCAGTTTCTTGCTAGACGATGAGAGGCTGCTGGAATCCAGAATCTGAATGTTGCAAGAATTTGAAGTTCTTTGGTATCTTTAAAGATTAATTGTGTAAGCTGTGTACTAGCAAATATTTAAATCCTCATCTTAAGCATGTGCTTGTTTTTAAAATCAAAGAGTTGACAAAAGGACAAAAGATAACATGTATGGGAGTCTAATAAACTTCAGTCCTTGTAAGAAAATTAGTTTCTTATTTGGCGATACACACTAGTGATGGGAAAGCTTGCATCATTGCTACTATTGCTGGAAATGCCAAATTTGGAAAAGTAGTCATATACTGTTAGTAGTTTTCTGAAACTAGGCTTATGATTCTTCGAGTCTCTATCTCTCTAGCTGTCATGAAAATTTTATGTGATAAGTCTCTAGATGTTGGGAAAAATTTGGAGTTAATTGTGCTGGTGCAGTTCTGATGGGAATATGTAGTGATCTGTCTTTATCTTGTTATGTAACATCTTAATATTCCATTACAATACTGCTAGTCCTTTTGCTTGGAATTAATATAAGGAAAGCATATAGGAACTACAAGAAATTGGATCACTTCTTGATTTTATATTTAGTCATCATTCTGAATTGGCAACAACTTAAATGTGATGGATGAAACAGGAAGGAAGTTCTTTTAGATATAAACAAAAATCCTAACATGAGAGCCCTTTTCCATGTACTTTGCATCATTGCAGAAGTGTTGGAAAAATAAGAAATGGCTGAGCAACATTTTCCAATGGTCTACATGCTTTTTTTTCTTTAAATTAATGTTTATCATTATATTTGCTTGCTATACATTTGTGCTGACTTTTCAGTAACCAAGTAAGTTATAGCATATTGTTTTTCATTGTTTTTAATTGGAAGAGTGCTCATTCTGTTAAAAGGGTCTTAGCCAATATATGAACTGCATTCAATAACTGTAGTATGAACTTCCGGGGTGCTTATTCAGTTTGGTGACTGACAAGGATATCACGTCTTTAGCTTGGAGTTTAGACCAGCTTTGTTAGAAAAATGATAGATAATCTCAAGTATAGGTGATGCATTTGCTTGTTTTTCGTTGTTTTAATTGGAAGAGTGTTCATTCTGTGAAAGGGATCTTAGAGGCAATACATGAACTGCATTCAATAACTGAAGTAGTATGGAGTTCAGGGCCCATTATTCAGTTTGGTGACAAGGATATCACATTTTCAGTTTGGAGTTTAGACCATATTTGTTAGAAAAATGATAGATAATCTCCAACTATAGATAATTCATTTGTTCTTAACATTTGGAAGACAGAAGAACAAACAGGTAAATATTTGCTAGAATTACATGTACAGTTTCCATTGTAAACTGGTCATATTGTACATTTTCATGAATTAATTACTTGTCTAATTTGAACTTGCTTGGGATGATTGGAAATGGCAATATCCAAATTATCTTAACAAAAAATATGCTTCATCTGTGCTGATGTCATGTGTCATTTTCTCAGCCTGATTAATCATATATGTGACACAAGAACCTCCAGTGTTTTTTTAGTTTTGGTTGCATCTTGCACTTAGTTCTTTATGTCCTAACACACTAACACATTTTTCTTGTTTGTAGACAATCTTCTTTCTTTGGTTTGCATTATCTGGCTGGATGTTCAGGTTCATCATTTTAGCTACTTGGGTGCTACCATTTGCTGCTCCTCTTCTTATTGGGGCTTTTGCAAATAACTTTGCTATTGAGGTATATGATTTCTTCTCCAAAACTGAACAATTTTCTTTAGTTCAAAATTTGATATTCTTTTGTTTTATTTCTGATTCTTGAAAGCGATATTATATAGATGGGATATATTTTCTTGGATATGGCTGCCTTATGTTTCGTGTGTATCTCTTGATAAGATGAAGGATGAAGGACTTGTTTTGCTGATCACAAATGGATGGAATGAATTTGGAATTCATCTTTTCAATATTCAATCTTGAAACATGCTTTTTTTCTTTCTTAAAGCTCATGAATAGTTATCTCAGGTGAAACTGCTCCCTTTTATTGGTGTTTCTTATTTGTGCAGTTTGTCCGGACTTAGGAAGTATATGCCTATTTGATCACATTTTCACATGCTATGTGGTTACACTTCCATTGCAACTAATGGTATAATGGATGTTCATTCGAAGTCAGGGAATTAAGCAATGTTGCCTGATTATCTTTGATTCACATCAAGTCAAACTAGCTGCATAAAATGATAGGTGTGATAGGTTGAATTGGAGATGATATCTAGACTTAGGTGAATCATGTGACAAATCTAAATTACGAAACTATGAATTAGTTGATCCTATTATATTGTATGAATTAGAGGGTGTGTCTTGGCACAATGATAAGGCTGCTTCATTGTGACTTGGAGGTCATGGGTTCGAAATACGAAAATAGCCTCACCAAACATGGGGGTAAGGCTGCATATGTCTTACCCTTCCTGACCTTGCAATTGTAGGAATAGGATCTCACGTCAGATGCAAGAAAGGCATTAATTTTAAGATTGGAAAATATTTTTTAGGGGAGTATTATGTCAATCTATGTTATCTTGGCTTTTTAGGTTTTAGAGCATACTAGCAAATAGAACATGATCTGTCTCCTCTAATCTAATTTCTATAAAAACTGAATAATACTAATATTTACAGTTCATTTAGAATGGAGCCTTTGTTTTTTTATGATATATTGTATTTATAATGCAAATTGAGGAAAACCTATTATGCCAAGATAGGTGCTTGTTATAAATTTCAGGAGGAGAAATTATCACCTTCTTGTCGGGCCATGATATCATCCTAGTTCAGGTCTGACAAAATATCTCCTTTTTGCCTGCATGTAACTGTATGACATTTCATCATTTGTGAATGTTGAATGCACCTGAACATTTTTGAGTAAAAGATCCCACATGTTGCTTTACCATATAAGAAGTAGGTTGTTTGACCATATTGTTATGACCAAACCTAATGTTTTACCATTGGATTAAGGAACCATGATATCAGTCATCTTACTTTAGGCTTTTTTTCATCAGTTCATCAGTAATGTTGACAAGAATCTTAACTTCCCTAGCAGTTAAATGAACCCAGCATCTAGTTAGCTGTTCTGAGGATGAAAGGGCAAGCAAAAGATTGAAAGTGATATCTTCTTATTATTATTTTAAGTGATGAGATGCTCAAGATAATCATGAGGCTACAATGGTTATAACTTAGAGAACATGAGACAGAAAAGGAAAATGCATTATAAGAACCTCATAACTTTGTAGGGCAAAATGAGTAGTAGAGGTTTTCTGCTGGTAGATCTGATGCTAAAGACTTCATTTTTCCAACTAGGGAGGCTAGTTTTGAATCTTTGTGTTTGTTGCTGGGAGACTGATTTATTAATCTGAATAAAAAACAGGGAGCGAGATTTAAATTTTCACTACTACATCATGTTTTGGTTTGAATATTAGCTCAAAAACATCCAAATTAGTTGAAATTTGATACATAAATGTTTTAAGATACTTTGATCGACTACTAGTCTAGTATTGTAAATTATATAATTCATACCATGTTTTTGCTCCATAGCTATATTGCTACCGTTCATTGTTTTGCAGACTTATAATCTCTCCAAAATAAAAAATAGTTTTCCAGTATTTTATGTTATTTATCTATCTATCTGTCTATCCATCCATCTGTCTCTCTGTGTACATGTCTATCTGTCGTCGATCTATCTATCATACATCATACATACATATGTACATACATACGGACATACATGCGTCGATGCGTACATACATAAATAGTTTTTTTTTTTTGGGCTTAAGAATTGTAATAGTTGCATTTCTTGTGCTATAAATTAATAAATTGGTGTTTTTCTGGAGATAGATAACTAAAACGAAATATAATATTTAAAGGGCAATTATGGGAGATGATATACAAACTTCTAGGGAAATGCTTTTGCATCTGACATTATTCTCATGTTTTTTTGATCTAGATCAAAATGGTTCTAGACGACGATTTAAGTCTCACCGGAATGGGGCAGTATCATTAGCATCATACCTTTGTGACAACATACCAAGACTGGGACACTTATTGAACTTTGATCTTTTAATGGGTTGGGACATCCCACCCATCCCGGTTATAACCATTTAGGACTGACCGATACCAAGGGTAGCTCGGCTAATATAAGGTGCAAGCCAACTGGTTGCTTGATTTCGAAATAGAAAAAAGAAAGAGAGAAGTGGGGGCATGCTCACTTCTTTGGCTTAGTCAAGGGAGAGGGGCTAGTGCAGGTAGAGACCGAGAAAGAGAGAGAGAGGAAAAAAGAAAGGAGGGCAGGCTACCCTGCCCTTAGCCTGCCCTCACAACAATGTGGTCTCCTCCATGGGTGTCAATGGCAGTACCGCACCATGTTCGCATCCTTGACTTAAAAAACATATTCATTTAAATACTCGTTTAGGACAAAAAAGTTAAAAATAAAAAATTGAACAAACAAAAAATTATTTTCCCTTACAACAATGTGGTCTGCTCCATGGGTGTCGACGGCAGGACCAGCACCATATTCCCATCCTTGACTGAAAAAGCATATTCATTCAAATACTCATTTAGGACAAAAAAGTTAAAAATAAAAAAATTGAACAAACAAAAAATAAATAATAAAAAATTGGTCTCCAAGTGCAACGATATTAGAATATTAGACCATTCAACCATTCGAAGAGCTAGGATGTAGCATCATAATATGGGGCAAGACCGTTAAAAGGCTGGGTACATAAACCTTGGTCACAAATAATCTGGATCGCATTCTTGGATTTGGATTAGATAAGATTATAGGATCTAGATGTGTATCATGGATTGTCTGAACCCATTGATCATGGTATCCAACATAATCAAGTGGATACATTTAAATAACATGGTACACGACTTTTAATAAGTAGCTTATATCACTACTATGACTCATAAACTAGAACCTTTTATGGGTGAGGGGAAAAAAATTGACAGTTTGAGGAGCTAAAAGCTATAGGCAGATCTTCATATTCCTGCAATCATTTGTTAAAATTCCTTTCCCCAGCAATGGTCTGTTTGAATGGGTAATTTGAATTACGACGTTTTGAATGAGTTTTGGCTTTTATAGTGCCATAGCCTTGGGAGCATGAAAACTCAATCTTATAATGCCATGGATTGGACTACAAGTAGAGGAAGAAAAAACTTCTTGGGTGGTCTCACATTCAAATCCGATAATGTTCATGAAGGATATGGTTGTTTGTCAACTATATTTGGTCTATGAACTTAATTTTTCTTTAATGGTCAAATAGATACATACATGTGGTATAAATTTATTCCACAACTAGAGATGTTTGTTATTTTGGACTTGTTAAATATGGGCTTATGGTGGTGGAAATTGAACTTCATATGTTTATGGATGTTTTTATTCTTCATTAGCTAATTTGCAGTTGACTCATGTTTCCAACCTTTTCCTGTATCTTGTGTGTTTTTCTAGCCCCAGGGTGCTGCTGCCACCTCAAGATTCATTACTTCATCATGATCTTGACAACATTGGCTTGGGATATCATTTTCCATGTATGCGCCCTTTTTAAAAAAAGAAAAATTTCATGTTTGATAATGAAGCTTACTACCTATCCAAAAAAACTGAAGTTTTTCTTGTGAGCAAGAACCAATGAAACAAAAATATTTTTGCTTTTAAGTGATTGACATCTCATGTCTCAACAATGTAGAATGTTACAGACCAGCAAAGGTGGTCGGCTACGTTGGACTGTAACTCATGATATCAGATATATAAATGATACTTGGTACAGGGGGTGTACTGAGTATCAGTATTGAGATCAGCATGGTACCAGAATGAGTACCAAACCTAGCACTTCAAACCATGCTCCTGAATATGATAGGTCAAAGTTGTAGTTTCATCTGTCACTCTACAATTCAATATCATGGCATAATCAGATTGTCAAAGACAATGGTTTTATAAGTTTAGTAATGCAATGGATTTGTCCCACCTAATGGCTAGGTAGCTGGCTAATGTTGAAAACATGGTATAAATTGCAGTGCTGTTGGAGTATCATACCAGTTGTCCTGTACTTTTGATATGTTGTGGGCTATGATGATTCTCATATTATTTTGTGGCAGGATTAGTTGCAGAAAAAAGCAAAGATCATGACATTATCATCCCTTTCGCCTCCTTTTATACTGAATTGTATAATACCTGAAGTTAATCAAGTTTTTCATTGGACCATGAGGTTCAGATCCTGACTAAAACCTTTTTCCTATGTTTCACAGGGTGCTTGCCCAGCTTGTAAGAGGCGGTTCGTAGGCTACCGCAACCAGGTCATCCGTTGCACAAGCTGCAGGAACATTGTATGGCAACCGAGGGATGACTTCTCAAGAGGAAGAGGTGAATCTTCAGCAAAAACATCTGAGCCTGACATCATAGATATTGAGATTGAGGAGAAATGAGACACCGTTCAGGTCACGGCTTGATATTAGCAACAACAAAAGAGCTTTGAAAGAGCAGGTAAAAAGTTGTGTAAATCTTAGAAGTTTCTATGTTAGAAGCAGTTCTTGTGATTTGTGCTTCTGTTGTGCATGAAAGCCTATAGGATTATTGGATTATCTGTATAATCTTTTATACAGTTCTAGAAGGGATGGTACAGGATGGCTTTCCACATAACCATCAGTGGTTTGAATTATACACCATATTTTTGCAGTAACTGTTTATAATGAGTGGATTGAGTCTGCTCGTAATCTATTCATCGGCAAGGGAGATGCTCGGAATGGGTATAGGGAGACATTGTAATTGTTATCACTTAGCTAGAATAAGAATGGCTAGAAACTAGGAATAGCTGCTAGAGAATTTGGCCATAGGCTAATTCCTATTTCTGATTCAATATTTGCCGTCAGAGCAGGTGGATCAGCTATCATATATAATTTGTAAACATTCAAGTATTCGATGTTTGTGATTTGGTTTGTTGAGGCGTATAGTAATTCTCATTTAGATTGGTCCAGTCTCCATTTTGGAGTTGGTAGTATTTAGCTGGTGCACTTCTTTTCTGCCGGGCATCTGTTGGCTTTAGATGGAATAAATGTTTTGTTGCAGCGTACTGCAATCTATCTCGAGGATTGCTTTCCAGAAAACAAATGGGATGGACCAAAATTCTTTAGTAGTGATTTTTTTTTTTTAAAGATTGCTGTTTTCACGGAAAGCAATAACATTTTATTAAACAGGCTGCATAGGCCACCAGCATGTTCTCTGAATGAGGAACATAATGCATAACCATTTAATTTGTTTAACTTGTTTCAACTCATTATAAATTGGATTCAATTATCTGGTCAAGTTTTGGCCTAGATTTTTTATCCGTTTAATAAATAGGTTAGGTTAGGTTCATCTGGTTCAGGTTAACAGATTTTAGATCCAATCTGACCCATATCTTGTTTGACCCAATCGGATTGCTACCCCTATTTCTGAATAACATATCATTTGTAAAACTGTATCGCAAAATTGGCAGGAACATATCATTATCAAAATATGATACTGTGGATCTATGGTCACGGTGACTTTCTTCATGTTGCCGGTTATAGGTGAATATAAATTTGTTCATATAGTGATTTTGAATCAAAATTCTGTTCTGTAAAGGCTCGAGCTCTTGTTCTAGAAGAGCAGCATCTGAACGCACATATGTTCCGAGAACCGGATCTGTCTCCAGAAGTACCATAGCAGAAAACCTGAAATACTGTGTATCACAGTAACTGAAGTTCCCAAAATCAATCACGTATATTGTTACCACAACGGCCTGTGCATAAAATTATAGCAAAAGGTGGATTAAAGAAGTGGAAGGGCTTATAGCAAGTTCTTTCATCACCCTTTTTGGTCTATCTACCCTCTAAGAGTTAGAAATGAGTTTCTGATCTTTATGCTGTCAAAGAAAACTTCCAAACATGAGCTGACATGGTTATCCTATATCATGAACATGGGCTTCAAGAGGCTTTGCTTCTTCGAAGAGGTGACATTATGCATCTTTTGAATGCGAGGAATTGGCACATAGGCACTTTTGTGCACTAGGCCAGCTATCATCATGCGCCAAATGCAAGACTGTAGAAATACACCTAAGCACATCAAGGAGAGCTGCAAATCTCTTTCTATGATTCTTTTGCAAACTTTCTAAAGGAGATATGTATTGAGCAATCATTGGGGCAACGATTCTCCTAGACAAACTTGCTTCTTGAAGTCAGGTAAAATAAAATTAACTACCGCTGGTTAATCGGAGCCAAACACATCTTTCAAAATTTATAACAAAATCTGACCTGAACAGTAGTGTTAAACAAAAAAATATACAAACAAAAAGCTGAACAAACATGGGAAGGCTTTGTATAGATAAAATAATAAGCAAATCTGGCTAAATAAAATGATTGACTTCAATCCAGAAACCTGTAATTATGTTTTCTCTAACGATGCATCCACCTGTATCAGTGTGTGGGCTAATTTCCATGGATGTGGATTAGGCAACACATGGATGCGGATCTGTGCCAGAGTACAGAAACCCATATCATGCTAAGTTGCAGATCAATCCTTCAATCTGTAATGAGTTCCATATCTTTTTTTTTTTGTTGTTGTTGTTTTTGCTAACAATAACTTTGGTAACTTATTACATGGTAATAACAAAAATAATCTGAATGAATCTAAACACTATGATGTTCTTACTATTTGGCCCAAGACATATTCTATGACGTGCTATAATTAATCATCAAACCATATTTCATCCGTTGATTCCATCTTTAAGATTAAGGTATAATAGGTTACTGCTTGAGAAGACACTATGACAACAGCCAGACTCAGGTCTTTTGAATAGCCAAGACATCTTCAGACAAGAGGGGGATCTGACTTAAAAGTATATAAAAAAAACAGGAAACATTATATGACAAGCTCTACACTCAATCATTTAAACAGGAAACATTATATAACAAGATCTTGTAGCTAAGAGGATAGGATCCAATACAGTCCTAATGGAGGCTTAACATTCCATTCCATCAACTTGTAACTTCCAAGATTTTCAGGAAGATGAACACGATGTTCAATCAAATGAGAAAGTATGCCCTACCGGGCAAAAAAAAAAAGGAAAGTAAATTTAGTATGACCTTTATTTAATACATATCAAGCTGTTTATCAAGATGCATATAATAATGCCAAACAGTGATATTATCATTGCCGTTCTATTAGAAATGAAATCTGATCTATACTCATGAAATTCAACAAATGGGCCTGTAAGTATTTAAGATTGCAAGTATCAGTTAAAACTGCTTGGGGAGAATAGCAAACCACAGGTAGTATTAGTAACATTTACAGCATATCTGGATGTAGTATCCTGGAATAAATGCCATGATGCACAGATCTGGCATTATCAATCTCACTAGATAGCACCTTTTTGTCAGGACACTGCAAATATCACCACAACATGTAAACCACAAGAAAGCGAGCACGAAGTCTGTAGCGAGAACCAGCAGAGAATACACTCACCTGCTTTGCATTCAAAGAACTAGACTCAATGTTTGCTTCATTATATGTATGGATTTTTTTGTTCTCCATTATACTTTATATCTGACTCATACTTCAATTTTCACATGTATTTTATGTAAAAATTTGTGATCTGATCAATGATCCGATCTAGTCAAACCTGCTTCATGACTTGATCCTGATTTTAATAACCTTGATCCATTATACCCCCTGACCCAACTTGAACCCAACCTGGCCCTAGTCCAAATTCGCACACCTATGGGCCAGGTATGGTCCAAAGAAGACCAGCAAAAATTCTTGAATCTAGGTTAGGTCTAGCAAAAGTTTACTATCCTGGATACAAACCAGAGTGAATCATATAATACATAAGGCTATGAAATTGACTTTTATGAAACAAAACTGACCCATACTTGGATCCAATTTGAATCTGATGGTTTATCCATAATTTATTATATGTTCTTTACCCTCATCATGTTCACATCTTGTAGCTCTTAATAATAATAATTTAAAATTATGTCATCATGAATTCTTTTGAGCGGATGAAGGGAATCTCAGCTACCCAGACTCAGACTCAAGTCTTGGACGGGTAACGTTTGGGTCAAAAATTTAGACCAAGCCTCCTACATGTCCAGGTCCGAGTTGGGAGATATCTAGACCCTACCCAATCCAGTACCAAGTTAGCAGCCTTATCAAGAACATAGCATATTCATGCACAAATACAGACATTAAGGATTTAAATAGCAGCACCGACAAGCATATGATCAATACATCATGAATTGTAAACTGATTTTGTTCATATTGGCACTGAAGAGATTTAACTTGTAAATGACCAAATTTAGGAATAATCAGTAAAACTAAAGAAGAGGATAGGGCGGTGGTCCATCCATTCTTGTTTTGATGCTGGTATTAGAAGAGAAAACCACAACTTCCTCAATATAACTTTAACATCAAAACAAGGAACCTTCATGTGTCCCCCCACTATCCAAGACATTCTCAGCAATCAGTAGTTCAGCAACAAATTGCTTGAAACATTCACAACCAAATTACATCCAACCGACACACCACACCCCCCCCCCCCCCCAAAAAAAAGTAAAAAAAAACTTTCAATGCAGGCAGAAAGTTATTAGTGTTTCTTAAAACATTCTAACAAGTAAAATGCATACAGAAAAAGTTAGCTAGTGGTGCAGATAACTAGACCTGGTAGCACATTATGTTGTATCCCGCTAGTTGATGATTCTGGTGAAGTTGGGAATTGGAGGGACACCATGAGAAGTTGAAGGCGCTGGCAAAGGGGCTCCCTGTATATGCTATTTCTCCCACAACTCAGACAGTTTTCCGATACCCAACTCTTTCATTCTGATAAGCATAAGTAACAGGGGTATGGTGAAAAACAATTCCAGTCAGATGAGACATTATGCTAATGAGTTGCCCAAATTTGACATTAGATCATGAAAGAATACACAGGAATTAGATTTCACTTAAAAGGAAAAGGGTGACTTGCATTTGATAAGGACAACAAATCATATGGTCAGCAACAGTGACAAAGTTGTAAAGTTAACGAGGCAGACAAGAAAAAAATCTCAAAGAAATATATGTGTTCCACTAAAAACCAAATATAACATACCCCCAAAAGTGTTATTGCATCGTATCCATTCTGGAAGATTCCCAGGAAATAAGTATCATGGACCTTTGAGTGCTTCATTTGCAATAAGATGAAACAGAGAACAAATGTAGGTCACCTGTGCAACAAAATAAGCAAGAAACACCAAGAATAGAAAATCACTGACAAACATATTGCTAAGCATAGATTCTAACTACACAGTCATCTCACCAGAACCAAGCAATTTTCAGGAGAAGAGACAGCTTTTGTTTGCCAGATACCATCAGGTCTTTGAGAGTTCAGAGGCATCATTGGACACACTCCAAGCAAAAGTGTAATTTTTGATCTAATAGGAAACAAATTGTTGTCACAAACATCCATTCTTCGGTTTGTGGATATTACCTTCCAGCATTCGAAAAACAAATGTCTTTGTAATTTGGGTCCGCACCAGGAATTTGCTTGAGACGTATCTGCTCATGATCAACACATCACAAAAAAAAAAAAAAGAAAAAAAAAAAAGAAAAATGAACCAAAGATCATCAGCTGCAACATTCAGTATTGGACAACTAGCCAATTCAGTGTTCTGGGAAAAAAGTTATATTTTCATAAAGATAATTTGAAAGTGGTCAGTTTCTTCTGCTTTTAATATATGGCATACCCAGTTGAAACTACTGTGCATTATTTCTTAAACCAACAAATCAACTGAGTTCCCAATGAAACAGAAACAATACCATTATAAGATGATTGTGAACCACCTGCTTGAACAATAAAAATTAAGGTGCAAAAGGAGAAAGGATAATATCTAATTCTACAGCAATAAATGAGAAACCATTATATCCATACAAGAAACAAATAATATAGAAAATAAAGAAATAGAACAAAGATAACTCTTAAGACACAACAGTGATCGTTACAAATCTAAATTTTAAATATCAATTTTCTAGAACAAAAACCACCTATATGATGTGGCAGAGCTGGAAGTTGCAGTCATGTTAAACACAAGCCAATAACAAAGAACCACTATCAAGATATGAATATGCCCATGATAGAGCCTTTCAACGCAATTCATGCAATAAAGACAAAGTCATGAAAACACAATACAATAATCCATCAAGATAATGACATGTATACTGTGTTAAGATAGACTACTGTCAACTTCTTGTACAGAAAGCTCCACACAGAAACAATAACTGAGAGAAGGGTTGGATAGTAATGTGAGAAAATCTAATAGAATTAGAAAGGATAGAATTTCAAAATCCCAATTATATGTTTGTGAATTTTGCATAAAAAATCCACCCATTATTTACTTTGTAGTAAAGGCTAGGGTCTTTTTTTTCCCAAAATGATACGCATTTATAGGTTCACAGAAAATTTTGCCCCCGAAAAGAAGTATGAGACAGGTGATCCACATTTGCTAAATGCTGGATACATATTACCAGAAATATGATACATATATTTCAAATGTCTGATACGCACTTGTTTAGACCATCACCTATCTCGTATTTAGACCTAGAGATCAAATTGTCCAGGGACCCCTAAATTTATACTGTTTTTCAAAAAACAAAAGAAATGCTCATAAAATTGATAATTAAGTTGATTTTTATGCAAGATCCACATCTAAGTTACCTGCATCTTAAATCCAAATTAACATCTTCCAAACATTCACAAATGCATAAATACCAAATTCTAAACTAAAACAACTCAGATGGAACATAAATTTAACAATCTTAAACAATGGCAATCTACACCAATTCCTCTGTTTGACAATATCTTGTTTATTATGTCATTTCAAAGAGGATCAAAGGCACAGACCTCCCAAAATGATATGTTGTAACAGAGTATCAAAGAAATAAACCAGCCTAGAAACTAAATTTCTAGCAGTTCCATTGGAACATAAAGATCATAAAAATATGGATGCTTAGAATCCCAATAACAGTCAGAATCCTGTAATAGACAACATTATGTGTATACAGAAAAATAGTTACGCATGCTTTGATCAAACCCACCAGTTAGTTAAAATCTTGAATTATTTTGATGACTAAAAAAGAAAAAAGAAGTTTTCTCATCCAAATGCTTTGATAATGCTTCTTCATGCGAAAACGATGAACTTGCATCTCTTAGAAGGCCTAAAATTTTCATTTGGTGTATCACCTATTTTAAGTCCTAATCATAATCATAATCATCAAGCCTTTTCTCAACTATTTCTCATTGGCTTTATGGATCTTCATTTACCAAATATTCCTTTTTAGGGCCACCTCTAATGTTAGTATCTACATATCTTTCCCCACAACCTCCATCCATGTTACCTTAAGTCTTCCCCCACCCCCACCCCCTGACCCCCCCCCCAAACACCTTTCTTACCACCTTCAACACAAACAAAAGTACCTCTTCTTAGTGGAGCCTCCTAAGATTTGCATGGTCCATTTTAAGCGCGAAGTCAGATTACCCAGGACTAAATGCATATAAACTCTGGATGGGTGACACAAGTGCAAACTCATTCTCTGAATAAATAACCAAAGGATAACAATCTATTAGATAGCCAGCATAATGTGTTGTACCATTGCACATAGTTAGACTTCCACACCAGCTATCTCCGGTGTGGTAGCAAATGCTAAACAAGAGGGCAATAGCACATTACTTAAATTCTATAGACCAACATGTCTGGTTACAATTTGATAAATCGAAGAATTATGCATGTTTGCACATACAATACCATAGAATATGGATTAAACCCTAGTTTTGATACTCATAAGTCATAAAAAATCATAGACTGAAGGTTTAATTAACAAGAGCTGAAGCAATCATGAGGCATGATAATACCTGAAGAAGTAAGACCGTAATTCAGTGGATCTGCTTAGTAAATGGTAGATGGAGAAGGAAAGGATAAACAATAAGGTAGATATGGTTAATGAAGTGAATCAATCTCCAGGTGTATCATACAATGATCGTGAGGTCTTGCTATGCTACGTGAAGTTCAGGACACTAAACATAGACCCTCATAGTGACATTGGATAGGCATATCATGTATAAACCCAATACAAATAAAGCAATAATCGAGAATCTCTTCCAAGTTGGCAGCTACTGTATATATTCCCTCAACCATGTAAAATTCTGGTAATATTCCTCAGAAAGAGTATATGCAACTTTCAAACTCATACATATCACAAACCCAGTCGTTTCATCATAGGATTAGATCAAAGATAAGAACTACTTCTTGATCTAGAAAACAATGACAAAACAATTTGTGCATAATATTTACTTTCCAGACCACCCTAATTATTTGGTACGCTAAAACCCTGAATTCCAAACAATCTGTACATAAGCCCCAAAGCAACCAAAATGAATTAATAATGGAATGTAACAACCTCAGGTCTGAGGACCACTTCAAAGTGTACAAAACTTATGCTAATGGTGCATTCCTCTCCAAGAAAACTCTCACATAGAACAATAGTTCAAACCAAGCGAACAAATTAACCAAGGTCTCACTCTAACAATTTCAGGATAGCCAGCCACACAGTTGAGATGCTTAAGCCATGGTTAAGAAAGTTGCAAGAATGTGAAATATATTGTCAATGTACTCTTAAACAGTTTCCATTTAAATAGTACTGGTCACAAGCTCGCCTGATAATCACCACACTGGTCGCAGTTGGAAGACAGGACATACTTTGACGGTGCTCCCAGTATCCATGATTAAGGCGAACTCCTGAGAGGGCGTCCCGATCCAGAGCCGGCTGGTGTAGTACCTGCTCTAATATAGGGCCTTCAAGAACATTAATAAAGATCCATCCGATCGAACCGGAGGACGGAGAGCCGATCGGAATGGAAGGGCAGGAGGACAAGTTACCTGTTGCTAAGGAGTTCGTCCTGGAGGACCATGCAGGCGCCGGCGGGCGGAGACTGCAGCTGCTGGCGGCGTAGGCGATCGGGCCCGGCAGAAGATACGTAAGAAAAGAGAAGCTGCAGCACGATCGCTTGCGCGCCCAGTGCAAGGCCGGCGGCCGCATCGGTGGCGAGAAGACGAAGGATGAGGAGGGCGAGGAGGGAGGAGGCGAATGTGAGCCGATCCCGCGCGGGCGCCATCGTTATAGCCCGGCAAGCGCGTGGGGTTCTGTCGCTCTTCTTGAAAAGAAATACGACGAGATGGAGGAGCATAGTTTCCATACGGGACGCATACGCCTTCGTACTCCGGTTCAACCGGTGTCCGGTTCTGATTAATTTTGAAATATTTTTTTAGTAAAAGTTAATTCTGATTATTTAATTGTAAATCAGAAATACTTTGAAATTTTTATAAGTAAAAGTTAATTTTTAAACATTTAATTGTAAATCAGCAATACAAACATTTATTTCATGTTAGAAAAATATAATTTATTTATTTCCTGATCGTGCGTTCCATCATCGAAAGAAATAGATTTTTTTTATTAAATATATATATATATAGAGAGAGATAGCATGCGTTAGATAAAATCAAATCGATCGGATTTAGATTCAGATCCGATCAGATCAAAATTCTATAATAAAAATCCTACATCAATGATCCAAACCATTGAATATGATCTATTATCTCAAAACTACTTGTATATAAAAAATCATATAATTGAAAAATTCCTATCCTATGCATTTAGTAATCAAAAATTGAATAACTTAAATAAAATTAAATTAAATATAATTTTTGATCACTTTATATATAGACTAAAGACCTTCAAATCATATAATTTTTTATATGCAAGTATTTTAGAAATAGTAAATCACATCCAACGATTTGAATCATCGATATAGAACCTCCATTTGACCGGATCTAAGCCCAAATCCATTCAATCTTGTCCAAACTCTAAATTATGTCAAAAGTCTTTGACTCACCCATCCTTGGGAGATGTATATCTAGGCCTAAGGAGTCACCGTTCTAAAATGTAAGAACTTATTCACTATCATCCAACTTAAGCGCCCCAATTCATGTCAGACAAGTCAGACTCCTAATGAGATCAATGATGCACTGTTAACTTTTCTAGTCAATGATCACGCACAAGAGGAAACTTGATGATCTAGCTCTTATATTTGAATCTGAGTGGCTTTATGATCCAACCAAGTTTCCTTCCACATCCACTCTTCTTTACTCATCCCTGCTTTCATTACTAATAAAATACTTTAATTTGTAAGTTTTTGAATTACTTAACATGAAATTGATTTGTTATTTAATTATATTTGTATCAAGCTGCCAGTGCTCCCTGAATCACCATTGCTGAAATAATTGGAGATCCTGTTTTTGTCAAAAAACAATGTTGGAGATCCAGGTGGATCAAAGCTCCTGAGACGGCACCCAAGAAAATAACGTGTAAGCACGGGGGTTAGCTACCACCACCAACAACCAGCACAGAGATGGTACGCAAGTAATATTTTGAAGTTATCAAACAATTATAGATTTGAATTTTCTATGCTGGATAAAATAGTTGCCATTTCAAGAGTCCACATCAACTTAGCCACGTTAAGAATCATAATTGATCAACTGAGTTTAGAAAGAATAATGTCATTTGTTGAAGAATGTCAAAGTTAGAAGGCTGAAATTGAACCAGGTTCCAGAAAAGCTCAAACAATTGATTCATGAAATAATTAACATAATTGTTTAGAACTCACAAGAAAGTAATAATAGGTAACATTAAGTTAGAGTTGAATCAATAGGAAACAACTTTTGACCAAATATGTTTAAGATACCTTTTGAAAAAAAAAAAAAAAATTCGTAGATAGCGCTCACTAGTTCCCAGATCCACAAATGACTTGAGCTTGCAACGTGTAAAAGCTGAAGAACGTACCCATGATACAGAGTATAGAACTAAAAGGACGTGCCCTTTGAAGTATATCTATCAAGAACAATAAACCTCTGAAAAAACTTACAACCCAGCAAGATGATGCTCTGGGTTGAGGCAAATTACTCTACAAATAGCAGCTGATGCTGTGAGTTTGCTTAACACAGTCATCCGTAATGTAAAAGAAAAACAGCTGAAGCCAGTGAATAAGTTGCGCTTGGCATCTGAACTCTGTTTTGGACAGGCTATCAAAGACTTCAAGACAGATGTTCTCAGATTGCCACTTCATGTAAAAATTTCCCCACAAGGAGAGGAGCCCAGGATAACTGGACACAAGTCACATATCTATTTTCTTTTCATGGATGTGGCTGGTCAAATCAGAGATAAGAACTAGTTGGGTGTCAGAACATATTTACCTCATATACCACATTCCTAGAAAATGCAAGTCATTAATCGGAAACAATGGTTGGCGTTCATAATGTTCACAAGCCACTGGATCATGCTTAGAAGATGATAAACATGCATAAATACATACATGCATATATTGTAAATCATGATGCACAAGAGGCATTCAAAGCATATGATTTTTGGCTTCTGGGCAATATAGACATTGTACAAATGATCAACAGTGTGGATTTTCATTTGCAAAGGCTATCACTGATATTGCATTGGAAGTATAAGGGGCTATTTATATTATCTGTATAATCGCAACAAAACAACTTACTAAATCTATGCAGGTCTCAAGCAGGAAAAAGGACGTATTCAACAGTTCCAGCTTGAATGAGCTTCCAGGTTCCTACAAAATTTATATAAATTGCACATATAATGATTTTTTTTTGCAATATGATGTGCAGTGTGCATTTATTTATGCCTCAAACAGCAAACCTCATCCCAAAGTGTGCTCGGATGGTGGGATCTGACATAATGCTTCCAGATTAAACAACAGTACATGGCATGCTGCAGCCAGATGCCAAGTGATTGTTTCTTGTTCATCAAGTACATATGCATTTCATAATAAGTATCAGAATATTTGAACTATTAATCAAAATAACAAACATATTTCTATCCAGACTGAGAAAGACTGTTGTAATTTTCCCATAACTGCTACTCTTGTAAATGAGCATAATTCGGTAAAAGATCGCATTAATAATTAAGACGTTTCTAAAATTGGCAACATTAATGAAGTAATTAACTACATTACTTAGGATCGCTTTTGAGGTTCTTTCTTATGTTTTTTCACGCATGTGTCGCTATCAAGGAATGCTAGAAGACTTCATCATTACTAATTATAATGTAGCACAAGGCTTACCAAACATTGTGTTTAAGGAAGTCGGAGGTGGAGTTAACACAAAGTTTAAACCCTAGTAAAAAAAAAAAAAATTTGTCAAGTCCAACATTACCATACCGAAAGTTGGAACTCAAATGCCCAATACCCGACAATAGAACATTAATTTAAAAAATACGTAAGAAACATGATGTTTTAAAGTAAATTATGAAAGTTACATCACAAATTCAAACAACAAGATTATGCCTTTTGATTGAAAATATAAACTAAAAAGCCACCCGTTTAATGAATTTAGGTAAAATTCAGGAGATCTTCAATAACGGGTAGAATATACATTAGCAAGCAATAAAAGATAGGGTTTTGATAAGCAAAAATAAAACAATCTTAGCAGATTTGACCTCTCGATATTTCATCCCTAAGGATCATATCACACACTGACAAGATTAAGGAGAGTCATTACTGATCCAGTCAGACAAAACCCTGATAAGGAACAAATTTCAATGAACTTGCAAGTCACCTGTTTTACATAATGCCAAACTAAACAACAAAAGTGGCGATCAAGAATCACGAGATCATATAAGAACGATATTTAAAGAGAGTAATTACAAACTTGCTGGGATAATAGGTGATCCCCAAATAATGCAGCCAGGGTTCAGGGGTGTAGGCCCACACCGAAAAGATAACTGCATCCAAGAAACAAAGGATCCCAAGAAGTTCTACCGTCAACTCAAAAGGAATAATAATGGAACCAGGGGGAGAGAAGAGGCGTAGGAGGAGGAGGGGGGTACCGGTGGCGATGACGGTGGTGATGGCACCGACGAACCCATAGACCTCAGAAGGCTTGGGCCCGTGCTCCTCGGCGAAGCCCGGGGCTTTCTCTACGGGATCGAATATGAACACCGTCCCCATCCCTCACTCCGAAGGCTCAGACTCTCCGATGGCTGCTCACCGACGACGGCACCTCGTCCATCGCGTGGATACGCCTCATTCATAACGCGGACTCAATAAACGGCATGATAAAAAACAATACATCTTATATGAATTAATTATCATAATTATTACATAAAAATTAAATAAATAGTTTTATAAAAGGTTTAACTAAAAATATTATATTATTAGCAAATACTGTAAATATCAACAACCACACATTAATATTGTGCCATCATACTAATGAGGTTAGTTGTGACTTAGAGATTTATGTAGCAAACAATAGAAAATAAGTTCTACAAGTGTTGCTTGACAAGTTTCAGCAAAATAGATTTATAAACAAATTAAAACATATATATAGATCCTTACAAATATATATTTAATTTTATATCAATTATATAAAATTATATAATTTTTAAAAAATTATTTAATTTTTTTTAATAAAATTATAAATTATTACAAATGATACCAAAATAAATCCAATCTCACCAACAAAAACTCAAGAACACTAAATCAACTACAGATCAATCATAATATTTATAATTAAATTTAGATATATTTAGATCAAATTTCAACACATGAACACATGAGAATTTCTATAAATATATATTTAATCACACAACAACTATGCACTGGACACTACCTTTAAGCTAAATTTTTTTTGGTGAGAGTCAGAATCGTTAAAAAACAAATAGCCAGTTTGTAGGGAAAACATGATAGCCTCCAAAAATGCATACATAGTTATCTACCATTCATAATCCATTCCGTTGGCTACAACTACAAATTCCAGTACAGCCGACCCGGTAAATGGCCACCAGAAGACCATCCACTTCAAATCTTCAACAACCAAATGATCAACTAATAAAACAAATGAAAAGAACACTACAAAAAAGAGCGCCAGTCGCTTGCTGTATTTGCTTCTCTGCCTCCATGACTTTGCTACCGCTTTGTATTTTCTTGTATGTTGCCATTATTACCGTTACCTCCATGTATTTTTCTCTTCTGCTGTCTTCTTCCTGCGGGAGTTCTCTTTGCATTTCCTTTTCCCTGATCTGCTATTGTTGCTTTTGTGCTCCTGGTTCCGAGTTCTTCTCTTGTTCTGCGATCTTCTTCCTCCTGCGGCCACGAACTCTGCGTTTCCTTTTCCCTAGGCTGCTATTATTATTGAAACTGATTTCACAGTTCTGTCCTAAAATCTTTCTACTCCTGTCATTGCGAACCCTGCGTTTCCTTTTCCCTAGAAGACTGTGCTTGCTGTTTGTCTCATGGTTGATCTTTTGTTCTACGTTCCTCTGTTTCCTGTGACATGAATCATCCATAGCATGGTCATCAAGTTCATGAGCATCGCTTCGTTGCTTCTTTTCATGATAATAATTTGATACAAGCTGGCGAGCCATTTTTGACAAGTGAGGGCCAGCTATGGAATTAGAAATAGGTCTGTGTACCTCATTGCACAAAAAATTATCATTGTAAGTGCCATGAAATGGTGAAACATAGGATACCAACTAAACAAATACTCAACTAGAGACGAGTGGAAAGGGCAGTGGAGGATCACCTTTCAAAATAGATACGCCGGCGTAATGCTGTTCTCTCATGCCACAATACTGGGGCTGGTTGCATATCTTGTTTGGTAATTGACTACATGAACAGAGCATATGTCGCTTACTCAAGATCACAAGCATCACTGAAATAGTGCAGTGAAAGAAAAGATTATACCTTTTTAGGTAAGATCGCTCCTTTTGGCAATCTGGGGATGTGTTCCTGAATTGGTGGGACCTTGTAATAGACAAATCTGTTAAAATTAAACTAATTAAATAATTTTCAACAGAAATACTGGTTGTCCTCTTTCATGATACAGAGAAAGAGACCGAGGGAACAATAAGTAAATGCTTGTTCCAAGCTTGTGGGATATGGTAAAAAAAAATATTCCAATTACCTGATGCATCTAAAGTTCAGAAACGCAAGGACAAGAATACTCACAGCGTTTTATTCTTGGTTATGGTCTCCATACCTCCAAGAGGTGAATAGATTTCAAATGAGCAAACAGATTTATCAGAAATGTACATGGCTCCATTCATTCCACCACTGCAGGCAACGATCATTTTATTAGGCCCACTGAATCACTTGAAAATGGACACAATTTCCAACTCTATAAGCTGATCACAGTATGCAACATGTTAACTATATGAAGTATCAGCTCCAGCTAAGCATCATAGCATGTTTTCTTGAAACCTCATGAATTACGCTGAAAAGCTTACCACAAGTTAGCAATAAGCAAGGATTCTGGTCCATACTGATCCATACCAGCTGTAACAAGGCAGACCAGACTGATGAAGGACCTGCATTCAGGAAACCTCCCCAGTACCCTGTTCTAGGTGAACCAGGGTAAGCTGAAGGGAACTGCTCAGCATCAAGTAGCATTAACCTGCACCACCAGGTGCAGTACAATACTACTAGGACATCAGGATGGACCGATGTGGAGTCAGAAAAGGATGGAAGACTTTTCTTTTCATTGTTTTCATCGAATGCCAATCAACACCACACTATACAAGAGTGGCACTTGACCAATATAGGTCCCAGTGCCAAGATTTCAAAACCTTGGCAATATGTACCACCTTATGACTTAATATGGTGCAGAAGAATAGCATCATATTAGAGAATGAGGCATAACAACCATCACTTCCTCTTCCAAGCTCCTCAAAAGTGAGATTTTGTAGTTGTTGTTCATTTGATATTGAAATAGATTATAGCACATGCAAAATCACTGAACTGAATGCCTCTAAAAACATGTCCATTCAAACCATCATTTTCTAGATTTTTGCAGGGGTAATGAGGTTGGAGGGTTTTCTCCAACTCCGCATTTAAGGATATTTGAACAAAATGACTTTGTTAACATGTTCCTGGAACAGTGTACGCGGGCTTGGCTTCTCACAACTGAAAACATTTTTTTTGGCCATTTTTGTTCATGCAGGTCCCTTGTATTTTGTTGCTGAAAGTTGTTTTCTTTTCCTTGTACTGGCAGAGTACTTTCTTGTACTCTATCAGCACTTTTTGGGGCAATTTCTTCAGGGCATAGGGCGGTGTTAGGTTATTTATGAGCCCTGCTTTTGTGTCACACTTGTGGCTTTGGTGTTCAGTTAGTATTTAACATCCAATGTACTTTTTTGGCGCATCAATCAGACTTCATTTGAGCTAGTTTTCCTTCATATTTACTAATTGTGTGGAGAATGTCCTAGCCACTAAAGTCATCACATGTCAAACATGATGACATAAGTGACTGATGCCATGGGGATACATTTGTGCGGAGCATGAAAACACTAATTTGGGATTCAGAGTTTTTAAATTATCCATATTTAAAAGGAAAATCAAAAAATAATCCAAGGGTTTACAATGATTGAGTTAATCAGGAGAAACCATATGGCCCCTCTCCCATCCCCAGCCGAGTTGACCAACCCTCCTTGCTCTCTTGTTTTTTTTCTCACCTACTAACAACCTTGCGCTTTCTTTTTTTCTCTTGTTTCTTGTTTCACATGTCACACCACTTATTCTTTGGTCTTTGGGATCCCTAATCATTTGGCCATTTGCAAGTGCTAACTTATGGGAATCAAGGGTCCAAAGAAGAGTTTATAAGTTTGAGAATTCTTCAACTGCCCTCTGATTGCTCCTCTCTGAGGAGCTCCTTTGCTTTTTAGCGGATCTGAAGGCCAAGATGTCCCATGGTCCAATCCTTTTCTATGTGAGGGATGTGAAACTAAAGATGACGCACTCTAAGGTTTCCTGATTCATGTTATCAAATTTGTGCATGATTATTGCACAGAGATAACATTTAAGATATTAATTCAGCAATGATGTCAATCCCAAACTAATTCTAGTCTAATAGGAAAATCTGCAATCTAATGTATTTTATTTCACTGTAGCAAGCACTAACCAGCTATGAAGCAACTGCAGACCCTTCAATAAACTAGTCAACTTGTATCGTAATAAGCATAGCAAAGATAACAGCCACATCAGTTCCAGTACAAACTCATGAGTGGCTCCTGAATTCCACAATCACTGCAAAGCCATATGTCCTTTTATATATTCAAAAGTTGATTTCCCATTCCTGCGGTTTGCTCATAATGCCATTCCCTTTTTAATGTCTCACAACATTATTTAAAGAAAGCGATTTGCAGAAGGAGCATTTTTCAACTAATAGATCACTATGTAAAAAAGAACAACTATGCTTGTGACTCTAATTCATGCACTAAGACAATCACATGCGTCTAAACCTGCCTAACATTAATTTAAAGAAATAGCAAATTGTTGCCAATGTTTCAATTTTTGAGCAACTAAATTTGTTAAGTATTTTTCATTAAAAAAGGATATATGCATAACATTTGCTTCTTAGGATCGTGTGATGCATTCACAGAAATAAAGATGGTTTTTAGTAACAGACCTTATTTCTGGATCAATTTTCCTTTTGACTTTGGCCTTAGATAATTTTGGGTGATCTTTTTTCCGGCTGTGAACAGAAATAATTGTTGATGCTAGCGGATGTGAAATGTGAACAAATAGCATATCCAACTTCCAGCTGTTCCTTTGCTTCTCTTCATCCTAGAGAGCAGAGATTGAGGCCAAGGATGATTTGAGAACTTCAAATGACAGTGATGATGGCCAAATTGTCAGTAATAAACCAATACAACATACTGTTAAGGTATGTTCCACTTTTTTGAGTTCTGCAAGAAGGCGGGATTCCTCAACAAATGGTAGTTTACAGACAGCCTGCAATCAGGACAAAAATAAGTGAAAATTGGTCAACAAAATCTCCTATCATGTTAGAAAACAAGGTTGAGTAATTATGCAACTGCCAAAAAAAGTCTTGGATACTCATGGAGTTGCAATATCTTGTTAAATAAGACGAGAAACATGATGTTAATAGTAGGAGAACACTTGAGGAAAAAATGACAGATTATGTTCCCATAAGGATCGGGAAGTCATCTTACAATGCAACCAACAGAAGTGTAATGAAGAAGACATGCCAAAAATTGGAGTTTAAATCTTTTGCAGTGACCACGAAAATGCATCAAAATTTTTTTAAGCATCAAGACCACCCAAAAGGACATAAATCCAGCTACCAACCCCCTTGATCAGGAAGAACCAGCAAAGATGGCTACGAAGAAATATGCCAATATTGACCACAAGAAGTAGGAATTAAAGCAAATCTGAAGCACAGTTAAAAAATGGAAGACATCTTTTCAAAGCAGCCATTACCTGCCAGGAGAAACGCTTGCCATTCAAGTCAAGCTCAAAATCTGGACAAAATCATAGCACCAAATAAGACTTCAGTACAGCAAAAACACCAAAGAACTTAGTAGGAATGTGCATATTCACAGTACAGCCAAACCTGCTGGATAAAAATCAATTATGGCTGACGATGGATCAGTCATCAAATTCCTGTAAGACAATGGCAGTGCATGTGCGCTGCAAAAGGTACAATGCCAGAACAATCAACTGACATAGTCACAGTAAACAGTAAGCAAGAAAAGTCTTTTCCACTTTGACAGGATGAAGTCAAAAAATACCTTGCTGCAGGCAGTACACCCATTAATTGGTCAAATGGCTTGAATGGAACCCCAAGTGTGAAGTGAATTTCCAAGTGTTTCAAATCAAGAAAATCTGAAGCAAATGGAGCATAATGATATGGATAAAACCTGAAAACATGAAAATCATCAAGGCAAATTAAATCATTATAGCCATCAAAGGAACAATGCTTTCAATTAAATTGGACAAGCTAAATTTAAACCTGTAAGGAAATGCACAGATTTGACATGGAGCTTGTCGATTAATAAATAAAAATAAGACTAACAGAGAATGCTTGAAAAGTACAATAACAATTTGATGAACCATATGGAAAACATCCAGCACAGAAGTATCAAGTAGGATTTCCAACATACCATTGCCAGGAGCAGACTCCTTGGTAGTAATAGTGCATGACCCAGCAGATCCCTTCAACATATTTCAAGACCTACACTATAAACATGTGAGTTAGCACCTGAACTATTTTGGTCCTTGTCTGAGACCAAGAAACAGATTTGCACCAAGTCAGATATTATATATTTATATATACATACATATATACACGTATATATGTATATCCACATATACACGTATATATGTATATATCCACATATATACCGATATATATGTATGTATCCACATATATGCCAATATATATATACCGAAATATATGTGTGTCTGTGTGTGTGTTGTATATATCCACATATATACGTATATATGTATGTGTTGTATATATCCACATATATACGTATATATGTATATATCCACATATATATACGTATGTGTGTTGTATATATCCACATATATACGTATATATCCACATATATACGTATATATGTATATATCCACATATATATACGTATGTGTGTTGTATATATCCACATATATACGTATATATGTATATATCCACATATATACCGATATATCCATGCGTGCGTGCATGCACGCATGCGCTAGTACGTGTGTGTGTGTGTGTGTGTGTGTGTGTGTGTGTGTGTGTGTGTTGTATATATCCACATATATACAACAAGAAGAGATTTGCACTATAATATATTATATCTGTCGAGATATAATATATAAAACAAGACAAAAGAAAGGTAATAACCTTGTATGTACATCATGGAAGAAGAGAATGCCTATATCTTAAATAGCAGCTAGCTTTAAAGGCCCTATTTGGTTCGGTGTTGAGATACCTTTAACCACTACAAAGAATTATTTGTTGTTTGACTGACATTCAAGGGTTAGCAGCATAAGTTGTGGAAAAAAGTGAAGTAGCAGAGAGAGAGAGAGAGGAGATTTCCAGTGGTTAAATGTATTTCACGTTCCCCAATGAAATAAACTTAACCTGGTCAGGCCACTTTTTAGTGTGTTCACCAAATAAAGTTAATAGCTCATTTTTTTTGCACTTGTTTGGCTGGTTAAGTGGATAGCCATCCACCCTAGCCAGTACCCAAACAAAGCCAAAAGGAATTAATGTAATAGCGGCCCATCTGGAAGTGAACACCAAGGGCAGTCAATGCATTCATATTGCTACTTCCATAAAGAATAATAGTATGTAACATAAATGAGAGACAGCCAGGTGGCTCAGTATTGAGCACGAAGCAATGCAACTCCATTTATAAAATTTCCTCACCGAATGTCTTTTAAGTTTCTCACGGTTGTCATCAGTCTTGACTTCAAACTTCTCTGCATAGTATCTTTCCTTCCACCCTTCTTCTCCCAACTTTACCTGTACTTCATGTATTCAAGTTAACAAATGGAATGAAAAATATGTAGCTTACTAGCAATGAACCAAATTCACAAAAGATTCCAAACAAACCTGATCATCAATAACAAAATCAGACTTTTTACTACTTAATAGGTTTTTACTGAAGAAATTTGTGGATTTTCTCATCAAGCTCTGCAGCATTAACAGAAAGTTCCATTAATAAAATTCTCACATTGTTTATTAATACAAGGTTCTCGTTAATAGCAGATCTCAGATCAGCAAAAGTTGTTAGAGCAAAACAGAGAAGAGCATGCCCATAGTTCTGACTCGTAAGATGTTGGAGAGGAACTCAAACAAAAAGGCAGAAACTTACAGATGCTTTGTTCTGTTCAATCCCCATCATAGTTGAAATGGCTCCAAACTGAATCTCTCTTTCCTTCTGTACCTGAAAAAGAGCAATTTGATCAATAAACTTAATTCCAAAATAACTACAATGAACTTAAGAGAACTTACAGTGTGGGACATGAAAACACAATATCAAGAGATCAACAATGTATCTTGACATCTACAACATTTGTTGTGCAAATACTTGTTATCAAGCACATTGATAGTTTATAATTAAATAATGTGTTATCAGCCATTATCATTAAAAAAAAATCCCTAAGAACCTTTAACAAAGTCCAACATTACAAGATTTAATAGACATATAGAATTTTATTCTGATATTATTCCATTCTCTCATATATATTCACATCTGCTTTTTTGGTGTGTCCATGCATATAGCAACAGCTAGAAAAGAAAATTCACTTTTGGAAAAAGTAAGCCCCATCCGCCCGTTTCTCTTAAAGCATATGATATTTGTCTTTTAAAGAAAAAGGAAGCAATACGGAAGGTAGGATTATGCTCCAGCATGGAGCCCCTCTTCAATTATTACTTTCACATAGCATCTAATGTAACAGCCATATCGATCATTATACATTTTGAAGCAGAAATCTTAGCACAGAAATATTTAGATATGCTGAAAAATGTACGTTTCTGTTATTTTACTTTATTCCAACTTCTAGTATCAAGCCTGATTGCAACCAATAAGCTGTCATAACCATACCCAACAAGCCTTATCTTGTTGAAGTTGGTTATATCCATCCTGTAATCTCCATAGTCAAAGCCATTTTACTTCATGACAACAAGCAAATTAGTAAAAAATTGTGCCTTGCCACATTGCATCACAAGCTGCAAAATAAGCTTACTTTGGAAGATAACTCCATCATCCAGCTGTGCTTAATTTAATAACGCTTTCTTTCACAGTTCATGTTATCTTTTATAGTTGATAGCAAGGGAAAGACAAATAATTATTTCTGGGGCCAAACCCCTCCAAATTTTCTTCTGTGCATAAAAGAACTGTAAGGCCAAGAAAGATTTTAACCCTTCATAAAGTTAAAACTATAGATATTGAACCGCAAAAATACTAAATTCAGTTAACACTTTTCATAAGTCAAAAAATGAATTTCTGAAAATCAGCAACAAGAAACTACCTGGCTACGTCTTCTGAAGATGGCACTTTCGTGAGATCCAACTATTTGTAAGAAGTGCTCAACACGTTCCAAATCAACCTGTAAAATAAAAGAGAGGGAGAGGGGGGGTTACCTTATAAAACCAAAAAAGGAAAGAAAATAAATTAGGTAAAGAAAAGATATATATATAACTTGGTTGCACATTGATCCATGACAAGTAAAATACCTTACTTGCTTCAAGTATCCATGAACCCCGAAGCAGATATAAAATGTTCAGTTTTGGTACACGTTTTTATTCGAGTTTATACATATACTCTACCATACATATATTTTAATTTCATTAGCTGAGGAAGTGTAATTTCCTCAGTTTGGATTGTTCTCTGCAACTCAGGAACATGAAGTTGGAATTGCTAGTAATCGTGGATCATCATGCCGCGGTGAATATGCACCCCAGGCCCTGTACATACAGTGCATCACACCCTGGGACAGACCAATGATCTATAGACCATGTAATAGCACGCATGTACTTCATGTAGCACCAAAAAAAACTTTGCAGAGGGGTTGAGTGTCACAAATACATTGCAAGCTCCAAAAAATTATGTCTTTGCCAAAAAGAAAAAACAGAAAAATCTCCAAAAAGGTCAATATTACATACATGCATGCATGCACTCGCGCACACATGCAGAGTGCCTGCTCTTCTTCCCAAAAGATAATCTATGCACAATAACCAACATCATTGAAAGGTACTTAAAAACCAACAATTGTGTCCTGCAGGCCTCCTCATAACACCAAGTAGGCACATAAACTAATAATGCTAGAGTGCTTTTGTCTTAAACTATAGCATAATGCATATATTTAATATTCCAAGTTGATGATCATCACATAGGCATCATGAAACATGTATGAACCAAGATCCAACAGATTACAATGCTTCCAAACTATAAATCATTGGAAATATCACATTCGGACATTTAATGGTCTATTTTTCAGACCACTGCACATAGGGAAATGGCTTCCAGAACAACATATCTGTAATTTCTTGATGTTTTTGATGCTATAAATCATGACAGATAGTGTGGATCCCTCGATTAGAAATGTATATTGATTTTGCAGGACAGGTACAACCGAGGCCTCAATCCTACCAGTGGGAGAGCAAACCCTCTCTCTCTCTCTCTATGTGTGCGTCTCTGTTGGCTACTAGATCTTATACTATATATCAAGTGGTGATTACAGTGTATCTAAGAAGCTGGTCTGAGGACTGGACATTTAAAAGACTCCATTTCAATCTTGCCAAGTGGTTGTTGAGACTTGTAATCTCCAGACCATCCTCGAATAAAGTAAGTTATGAACAAAAATTATAGAAGAACAAGAAGAAAGCATACTTACTTGAGTAGCTTGAAACTTGTGGCCATGGCATTTTGGAAAAAGTAATCTCATAACTTAAGGTTATTTTTCAATAGATTGGATTCCAAGTTGGAGACGGGAGATGGTGGTACTTTAACATGTGAGATTTTAAAAACATACAGTTAGGAGGATTGCCTTTGAAGATACTATTTCCTAACCTTTTGATTTGGCTGAATGAAGATGAAGTTATGGCTGATGAAGTCCACTTCAAGGAAGTCAAATGATAGAAGAGATACAGAATGAACTACTTAAGCTTCTACTCTCTTGATAGATATTCAACTATCCGACAACAAAGAAATATTCAGGGTATCAATAGTAATAATTTTTCTGCAGCTACCAAATAATCAAAAAATGCAACTATATCATAAGGAAAGACAGCAGTATTACATTTTAGAACTCAGGATGGTAAAAAAGAATAGAGGATAAGGCAATGTTTTTTAAAGCTTGAGCAATCAAAGCAAGCTAACAACAAACCTTAAAAGAGTTGGTCAAATAACCACCCATTCTAGCGAACTCCTTTTTATACACCATCATTAGCAGATCAATTGCACCCTACATCAGCAGTGATAAATAAGTGGTGTGCACGAAGACAGAATACATGAAAGCATGACTTTAATAACATGTTAAGGAATTTAACAAAAATTAGCAGGTAAAACTTTAAAGTTAAGAGTAATATTCTGCCAAAGATGCATCTCAGACAAAGTTTAATATCAAACAAAGAAAAGAAAAGAGAGGGGAGAGTAATATTCTGCCATAGCAAACCTCAGAAATTTCAAGTGATGGGACGTGGGGAAGAAAATCATTGCCAACAAACAAACAAATGAAGACAAAATCATCAATCAAGCGCTCCAGATCTATCTTCAGTGGTGCATCAGATATTCTCAAGTCGTGCGCCAAGTATTCTCTCAGAACCCAAATGTTGAGGAACTGCAAAAGAACCAATATTGCAAACATAATATATTTGTGATCTGATAATCTGGCAAAGATGTGATGCAGAATAATATATGAAAACTTGTGCTCCAAAGTAACTGCCATAGTGAACTTCTGCAATATTTGAAATGATAATAGTTCCCATATAAACTCACACTCTTTAAGTGCTACCAAGCAAAATCTTAGAAAAAATAAAGAAGGTAGTGAATCAAGTAGGTGATGGTGCCAGAAAAACATGAAGCAAGTAAAACCTTATATTCTCAAAGTAAGGTCAGATTTTGGAAATTCCCAGTCTGTATGTTCATATGGTCTTTGACGAAACTATCAGCTTTCCATTAAGAAAAAAAAAGGAATAACTAGATATAAAGCAGCCAACACAGATAGATTGAAGAAGAAAAGCTGTTCTTAGAGGTTCTTCATAACAAACTTTGGCTTTAGAGCCTTCTGAGAATCAGTGGGTATTTCAAGACATATCCAATAAGCCAATAAGTAACCTTTACAAAATTTTAGAATTCCCAAAACATCAATTATAACTATTGAAACAAACAGTAAGAATTGAAGCGGGAAAAGTACATGCAAACAACAGGATAATATGTAGGACTGTGATGATATAAAATATACTTATGAAGACACTGTAATAGCAAGGCAATCATGTAATACTTCAGCAACGGTGTATTTTGTGCAATGAAACACTATCTCTGCCTTCCACATCAACACTACGCTTACATTTCTCATAAATAAACTAATTGTGAATATTCAAGAAGATGTATGCTGATGTTAAATACAAACAGCTCCTGTCAATACGACAGTTATATCCTAAACTGGAATTTTGGAGAGAATAAAAGCCTAAAAATCAACAAAACCAAATGCAATTTTAATAAAAAATAGAAATAAAAATAAGGCCCTCAGTAAATTAATTATCAAAAGATACCATAGTATGAGTGGTTTTGCTATCTCAAATATATTATACAAAAGAATGGAGAGATATATTATGATATATACTAGAAATTTAAAGCTAGGTGCATGAAGCAAAAAGTTGATTTCAGGATGTTTCTACATGACCAGCTGCATTCCTTGATGATATAAGAAATGTTTTAACGCATGCAATGTTGCTTGACACATAATTTTGGGCAATAAAGGAAGCCCAGGAAAACAAGAACATAACAGAAATGAGAATGTCAAGACAGATGTGCTGTAAGAATATGATGAGTGCTGCATGAGAATTGCAGCAATTAAGGGAAAGTAAATAGAACTCATTTTACATAATATGCGTATTTGCAATGAAGATCTAAATAGCCCCATGAAATAGCAATGCCTGAATCTATGTTGAAGCATCTAAAAGGAGAAAGAATGCAGGAAAGCTAAGAAAAGCATATTGAAAGAGCACACAATAATATGGAACTTAACCTGTCAGATAAACTAATGAATTATGATCCATAAAACCAATCGCAAATACTAGTAAAAGAATGTATACTTATAGTTTTCATATAAATAGTCAGCCCTGTGGATCCTTCTCAATATCTTTTCCATGTATCAGATAAGCCCGAAAAAATAAAAGCCACAATTTATACCAGCAACAAATATTTCTTTACCATTACTGACCACATGAACACAAATGGAAAAACCCACCTCCAAATCGCATGTTCATGAGGCATGGGATCAAGAGGAAGGTAAGCATATTTCAAAATAACACTTTCAGTAGCATTACCCATTTAATATGTTATTTTTAGCAGAAATACACAGAACAGGCAATATTTCAATAATAATTTAACTGTTGCAAAACCTAGACTGGTTGAGCCATTACATCATACCGTGGGGGGGGGGGGGAGCATTTACCTGGAATTTTTTTATTGGCATGTCATTATTAACATCCCAATTCAACTCCTTCCTCTCTTCTTTACCAGAAATACCAATTTTTTTAACTTTTTCATGATTGCGTGCCACACGAACATCCTGAATGATAAAGTCCAATCGCCATCAGTTGGTAAAATTCATTAGATACAACAATTATGTGAAATGTTCATCAAGTGTTTACCTCTCTAAGAATAGAGAAATGTAATTCATGTGTTGCCAGTGCAAGCATGATCAAGTCAGCATCCTAAAACAACATAGGCACACATTCCTTTGACATCAAAAAGAAACAAAGGCCAACAGGGGTAATAAAAATGACAGACAGAAATAAAGATGAACAGTAAAAAGGGAAGAAGAATTTTACCAACCCATACAAGCAATGTCTTGTGTTAGGGTCAAATCCAGGCAGGTTCCTCTGTACTCGGATATATGACGCTATTTTGTGCTCGCCTTCACCCGGCACATTGGCATCAGATAGGATGACCTTTGAAATTTGCACAAACTCAAAATATAAGTTCACTAAATAAAAATGTACATGAGGCGAAGCAAGGGCAACAGTCAGAGGTCTACCTTGATGCCCCGCCATCCAGGATCATTGTTCAATCTTAAGTAAATGTAGTACTGAAGGGCCACCGACAAAGAGGCCATGAACTCAGTTCCGGGTGTTATAACGTTTGAATCCAGTTTGCTAGTGTTCTTTGATTGCGTTAGTTTTTCAATTTCTGAGCCCAACTCATCTTTTAGCTTCTCTATTTCTGCCGCCTGACAAATTATTTTACCCCATCAAAGATCACTAAGAATATATCATTAAACAACAGTAATATTAAAATTGCACATTAAACTCACAGCATCAGCCAAATCTTTAGCAGCCCTAAATCTCCTTGCTCGTTGCTGATTCATCTTTGCTCGCGGCGCAACCCCATCTAAATCATAAAAAAAATCAGCTTCGGATCAGAAAAGCTACACTTTTAGCCTTTTTAATAGCTCCCACTCACCGATTGCCATGTAAAGAAGCTTCCGCGGCCGGATCATGTAGAAGATGTGATCTATGTACTTAAACACCGCCTTGTAAACTTCTTCATACGAATTAGGAGCGGGCTAAAATTCGAAAGACAACAAAAGGAAATTAAAAAAAAAAAAAAAAAAAAACCTTTGTGTTAAGAGATCAAACAGAAGAACTTGAGATTATGTATCACCTGGTCTTCCGGATGGAAACAAGGATGGATGATACCGTTCATGTCGAGATAGAGGTTATCGAACTCCACGCCATTAGGGTTCGGACTGCTGCTATCTATAGGGACTAGGACGCCATTGACGACCTTGGGAAATTCTTCTACAACCGGCACCACCGAGAGGGGGTATCTATCCACGAGCCAACGATAGAAAGCGGGAATCCCCATTCTCTGTCTCGCTTTATTCACATAAAATCCTTGTCTTTTTAAGGGTTTTTAGGGTTTTGGCGAGGGTAGCAGGGCGGTGGCTGCGCGACAGAGAGAGGCGAGGCTAGGGCTCCGAACCCCTCGCGGAGAAATAACTGCTGCGGCCCTTGGAACTTAAATAGAGGAGCGTTATTATACCAAAAAATATTTATAGATAGGGGATCTTTGGCTGGGTAGAACCCGAACCTCTCGCCCCACGCTGATGGGATCTAAACCTACTTATAGGCTCGGTGACTTCAGTCTTCGGCGCACGGACAAGCACGTGTGACGGACAGGGGTTCGGCCCGGCTCAATCGCGTCAAAACGGTCCATTTGCTCGAACAAGCAGCTGACACGTAACTAATTAGCGGAGTGGGTTGGGTTAGGACCGCAATTAGTTGGGTCGTAATATATGTTTTATGGATAATGCCTTACCCCGGTGCGTACCCCAGCCTGGTGTTCCGTGAACCAGCGGGGAAAAGATCACCGTACTTGGGGTATTTAACCTGTTCTTTGCCAATCGCGGGTGTACGCGTAGCAGTATCTATATTCTTTGAGCGATGGGAATGATAACTTAGATATCTCAGCCAAAAAGATCACTGGGGTTGCTTGCTGCAGTCAATTTGCTTTGTTATCTTGCATATTGTGATGCGACCCTCGAGCAGAGAAGATATTGATTGTAACGGTAATATCATATCAAAATATAATAATTTAATTAAAAATTAATAATTAATAATTAGCAGAGACATCGTTCATAGAAATCGATAAAATATACAGCACTTTATAAAATACAGACTTTTCATTAGATTGTGACAAATTTGACATAGTATTATTGTTGCAATAAATATTTTCTCCTAAGAGTGAGCAATGGCGTTGCAATACACCAAGAGTTTGTTTGCATGGTATTTTTGAGTTAATTTAATTTTTTTTATTAGATAATGCTATGCACCGCCAACTACATATATACAAATAATTCTTTATGCCGCAATGAAAGATTGGTGCAACTTGCAAACGTGTTATCAAATACAACATTTTGATTTATCGTGGAGTTGCCAAGTCAACAATTGTAAGCCCAATGACATATATGCATGACAAGTGAAAATATATCTTTATTTTTTAAGAGTAAAAGAGATTATCTAAAGAGGTCTTTAAATCTTGATATATCAGTTGTCCCAATGAGTGGCTGCAATTGAGATAAACTGAGATCTTATTTTATCTAGGTTGATATGCTAAGTGGGAGAATTTTAAGAGAACTTAGAATTTTTGAGATCTCGGCTGATATTTTTAGACCCAGATGCTAAAATCTCGATCAATATGCTAGAACATGAAGAACTATATCTAAACATGATTTTGAGATTTATTTATTAATAAAAATTATTCAACTAAAAAAATGATAAAAAATATCAGTTGGCGCCCAGTATCAACACAAGCAGACATCTTGTTACAAATGAAAAACCTGATCTAACTCTAGAATTTGGAAGGTGCACAGTATCAAATCTAATCATCAATGGTGAAACCCCAGTGAAAAGCCCGCTTGCGTCATAATACTTCAAATGGTATCTTTTAATGAATGCCAGTTGAAAATGTACAAATAATTGAAATCAAGTTAGGTTTGATAGGGAATGCTTTCACTCAGAAATAATTAAATCAAAAGTTAGAAGTACCTCAACTGGTTTTAACCACTACTTTTCAAGAACCTGAACAAATGGAGTGGAGGTACATTACATTCTATCATTTTTCAATCCAAATTACCTTGCAAGATCGATGATGCAGATTTTCAATTTACATCAATGACGCAGATTTTCCATTTTCGTTACTCACCTTAACATTTGCCATCCTACCATTACCGTTATCATGGAAATTATACCTGACCATCTATAACAAACACCACAACAACAATTTTTAGTGCCCGAACATTTGTAAATATCATGAATTAAGATAAATGATGCAGTTTAAATAATCAATAAACACATTCTTATCACAACCTGACCATTCTACGACAAATTGCTCAACAACAATGGGTTTCAAAAGATACTGATTGCTCCTAGTCCAGCCGTGATCTGATTAGCACTGCAGCATAAGCAAGTAAAACGACCGACCTGATAGCAGCAGTCTCACTACAACATCTTTCTTTGGCTTATATACGTCCAGGTTCTCCTTACAGACTGATGTTTAAAAAAAAATGAGAAGGTTAAGACAGCATCAAAAAAATTGTTTTTGAGCGTCCACACACCACTTAGCTCAAGTTCTGATACTCGAGCCACAATTCAATTAATGCACTTGCAGGTAGCTAGAAAATATAATGGTCAAATAAATTTCGTTGACAGCTCTTGGTTTATGTGAAATTTTGATACAGAAGGCTCAAAGACTTAAATCACCAAAATCGTTCTTAAGACTCATTCCTGATCCAAATCAAATGCAACAACCTCTTCTTGAACTTCTAATACCTCCTCAACTTCCACCTCTTTGGCTTCATATTCCTCCTCCTCATCGCTGGCCTCCCCATCCCTCAACTGTAACCTCAGCTCCCTTTCTTCCTCATGCAACTGCTTCCATTTGCTCACCCACGCATCCCATTCCTCCTGCAACATTTTCCTCTTCTTCCTGTCTTGCTCGCTCAATTGCAAGGACATATCCTGGTCCTCTGCTTCATACTTCTTGCTGTACTTCTTCAGGTTCTTGGCGATCTCTTCCTCTTTCTCAGCACTCAAAAATGATGGTGGCCTTGGTCGCCATAAGAACTGTTGCATTCCAGTTAATTTGACAAAGGAATCCCAAACATCAGAATGCAGAAGATCGGAGGCCAAATGAAAATTTCATGCCTAGGACTAGGAGTGAAGTCCTTACCTGATAGAAATGATCCTTCGGAATTCTGTAGAGAAGCTTTCCATTGAAGGACCATATATGAAAACCATTTTCCATCTCATGGACAGAAGTAACAGAGGTTGCAACATACCTGCACGGTTGCAACTAGTTAAACACATAATCCACATTCACTCAAGAGGAAACTGGATCCTAAAAAATTAGTTAATGCATCCATAATAAAATGGACTTGCGTATAGGATCACCTTCCCGTAGGATCCCACTCAATGTCAGTAGCCATAAAATGCTCCCCTGTTGCCATAGTCTCTAATTCATCAACATTGTAGAACTCTAATTGGCCATTGAAACCCTTCAACCCCGCAAGTACAATGAAATGGCCACCAGGAGACCAATAGAGTGCATTAGCCTGTTTGGCCTTGAGAGTTGTAATCTTGGAGACCCGACCAGTGTTGTGAGCAGTTCTCATGGAATAGAAGCTTATGTCGGGCCGAGGACCATCACCATGAATAACTGCAAACCTGTGGCCTTTAGGCTCCCATGCAAAGGCAACTATCTTGTCGTTCTTATTCTCAAGCTCAAGGACCTCAATTGGGATATCTCTTTCCTTGATGCGGAAGAGCTCAAAGCCAGTATAGGTGCTCTTCTTTGTTTTGGTGTACCTGTCAACCTTGACAGCAAGGTACTCTCCATTGCTCTGCCAACACATTTTGCAATCACTGACACTAAAAAGGTTTTTCTGCCTTAGCTCCTCTTTGCCAGGAAGTTGAACAAGACTTACCTGTTGGTAAAACAAGAACCCTTAAGTTCACTGGATTACATAAATATATGTGGTAAGCAACATAATCTGAAGAAGAACTTTGTTACCCTGGCAGGCTGGTTTCCACCACCTAACTCTGGAACAAACAGCGCTACTATAGGATCAGTAGGAGACCAAGAGAAGTCCATCACATTTTCAACTTTCAAAGACTTCTTATCAATCAGTGTAAAAGTCTCTGTTTCATAAACAGAAATCACATTCTTCCCGATTCTAGCAAAATATTTGTCTTCCCTGCCACCACCCCACCTGAAATATTGGAAGACATTAGTAAGGACCAGCAACCAAGGGCCTACGATAAAAGGAGACACACTCATATAAAATAAAAAGCAACCTAAATATAGGCCATGAAACTCCAGAAACACCGCCACTTCCACCAGCTGCAAATTCATCTGCATTTCCTTTGAAGTCTCGCATCACTTTTCCAGTTCGCACGTCGAAAATATTTAGTACAACTCTCTAAAAGAAAATCATGGGGACATCAGAGATAACTGACTGTGAAGAGAGAGTGAGGAAGCAGGAATAGAAGAATAAGGAGCAGACTGATATAAAATACTCACATGTGTGTCATGAGGATTGCTAGGTTCATGGCTACTGTATGTGACCAAGTATTTCTCCCCAGGAGAGAAATCAATCAGCTGACCTGTTAGATATGGGTATCAGCCACAACATAAGCAAATAATTAACAAATACAAAAGCAAAACTAACAGAAGTGAACAACCTGTGGATGGGCAACACGCATTAAACGGTTAAATGTGGTAGCACCTCCCCAGACAGCAGCACCCTGCCTATGAACTGTTGCCAAGTATGTCCCAAGAGGAGACCACTGGACAAAACTCTCTGTCCAGTACTGCCAAATGGAGAAGATGAAAACTAATTCTTAATTGCCTTATAATGGACACAGAGGTAAAAAGTAAAACAAAATAAGGTAAGTAACATTCTGATAGCAGGCAAATAAATTTCTAAATTTCCAATGGATGTAAGAGATTACATAATGCCAGTTGAATCCTCAAATACATATATAAATACATATACATATATGCATGTGTGTATGCATATGATGAAATTATTTCCACATCCATGAAATCAATGCTTAAAGTTTTTCAGTGCAAATAATAAACCCACCACATATTTTAAGAAAAAAAGCACTAACAACACATGATCATCACATGAAAATCAGCAGCCATAAGTTTCTTAGTGATAAAATCCTCTCAGGCCCCTGATAATTTAGTTCAAAAGATTCTTGCTGTCACAAAAAGATCACAATACTATCAAATGCTCACTCTCTTTTAAATATAAGTTCCTTGTCTTGGAAGAAACCTGCACAATGCAGATATTTTGGGAGTAGAACAAATGCTTACCTGACGACGATAAACAAGGTCGGGCATCAGTTGCCTGGGGTCATTCCAGAAAACTTCAGTAAATGTAGCAGCACGAATAACAAATTGATCCCTAGCCTTCTCATCGGTTAGCCACTGCTGTAGATTTTCCTGTAACATAGCAGTTGCAAGTTTAGAAATGCCATCATCATATCTTCATCAAGAACTCTGAATTAAGGATGCATCAGCATGCACCTAGCTTGGTATTTAATTATAAAGTTACCAAGATGGTGTCGTTAATAAAGAAACTTGATTATGAATGCGTACGTGGCCAGAGGTGCATTTATTACTTGTCATGACAGGGGACACAACATACCCACTAACTAGAGGTAATTAAACTTCCTGACGAGGAAAAAGTTATCCTGAATATCAACTATTGAGCCACACTTGGCATTGGGTGTGAGCCAAATTGGAATGTACCAATTCCATAATGAACGTATCAATGATTACCACATCATCACCCACTCTTTCCTCAACCTGATCATATTTCAAAGATCGAAAAAATGCATAACATCATTTCAATATTCTGCAACAACAATGAACATTTCCTCAACCCAATCATATTTCAGATATTGAAAGCATACATTTCATCTTTCATGTTTCTTTCACATTTTTCTTTTTATATCTTGAAACAATAAATAACCTCTATAAAAGTTGTATACTGGATTGACCTAATTAACACTTTGGGTTACCTGATTGCAGCGCCGCCCCCCCCCCCCCCAAAACCAACCACAAAAAGAAAAGAAAAAAAAGAAAAATGTTCAGAGCATCATGGGGAATTTGATCAGACCAACTACACTCATGGATAAATAACAAGTCTAAATTTCATCCATCTTCATAAAGTATTCATAAAATTCATCCATATTGTTCATCTCCATCGATTAAGTTCGAAGTATTATGGTTTCTTTATTAGACATTTTTCCTTGCAACCTGACATTGTAGAGCTTTCTAAGAATGCAGCACAGCCATTTGACTAGAGGAAATACCAGAAAGAAAATTGGTTCCATTTATTTCTTATTAGCAAAATGTTAATTTTCAATAAAATGTACAAAAATATCATAAAATTTTTGAATCATTCATGGACATTTAACTGAATAGAATCAGTCAGTCAAGATCAGAGCAGAATTAAGAATCAAAGAAACAAAACTATAAATGAAAATCAACAACAGGCAGAAAAACAAGGTAAATGTTTCATGGGAAGCCTTACTGCGAAGGTGAGAAGACTGATTACTTACAAAATGCTACTGATGACACGGCAACCAAGAACTTGCAACGCATGAATAGGTTCCTTCTACCATTAAAATAGTTTACTAATATAATAATTTACTAGTTAAAAACCCAACATATAAAATACTTTAAAAAAAGTCATAGACCAGTGGCACATAGTAGAGGATGTACAAATTTTAACAAAATCTAAGATATGGTAGAAGAGAACTATCACACAATTGGGTTGATTAAATTAACTGGCTGGGCTCAGTCAAACGGCATTCCATCATCTAAATCCATCAAGAAGACTGGGCAAAAACGAAGAGGAGAGGAAAGGAAAAAAGAAAAAGAAAATTGAGACAAAGGAGGATAAAAGACAAATTATCACAAGTGCTTCACTTGGTATGTCATCTACTCTATATAAGCATAACGGATGTGGTAACATTATGTAATATAAATGATATTTCTGGCTCAAGCCATTCAAGGTAGCCCATAGCCAGCTCGAATAGCCCAGATGAAATACTGATCCCACCCACCCAAGCCCATCTCACACTAAGGCCTGGTAAGTCAAGCTTTGAGCTGACTCTAACTACTATTATTATGAGTTTGACGGTACATGCACTGCTAATTGCTTCATGATTTTCTTGAATTCTTTAAACATACACTACTATAATTGTAGGATCAGAAAGATAATATTTTTCCCAAGTACTTCCTCTTCCCCACTCTTGTGCCTAAATTCATTTCAATGGCGGCTCATTGTTTGAGTAGCTACCACTATTTCTGGATCAGTCCTATATCCATTGATTGTGTAAAGGTTGCACCTATGTTTGTGCATCTGTGTACCAATAAAATGCTACAAGGAGAACAAATCTAATTCACGGGCAAACTGCATCATGGTTAAACTAAGAACCAAGTAGCAGACCTTATTCTTGTAGGAAATGTTCTGAATAAATCTTGCCTAGTTTTCACCACTATCAAGTTCAATTTTCCCATTGCTACCAAGGACTGAAAACATTAGTAAATGTTTTAATACACTCCTATGTTACTTAATATTCTTAAATAAAAATAGGGGAAGCAAAGATGGAAGAAACACATATTTACACTCTTCTGCATTGGCATGTCCTGCCACAAGCTTTTATTCTTTCCCAACTTGCATCATGTCAGCAACATCAAATTGTTGTGTACAATGAGTTGCAAACTGCAAACTTTATTGGCTTCCCTCTATGAAGAAATGCCAGTTCAATATCACCAAAACAACATAGAGAAATGGATGAACAATGCAGACAATCCCTATAAAGCAATCGACAATGAAAAAACAAAACAAATCATGCGAAGCTTGGCTGTGTGCCTTCTTGAAAAATACAATTATTACTTGAGAAATGAAATAGAGATTACCACCTTTTGATCCTCAATATAAACTCAAAAACACAATGCAGTCCTAAAGAAGCTTACCCCAGGAGTGTATGGGTTAATTTCGGCATGGGTCCACTCTTCTGGAACCTTCATGTACTTTTCAAAGTCATCAAACAAATTAACAGCAAATATGTGTGACTTGTCCAACTTATAACCATTTGTCTTTTCCCTTGCAAGTTCTGCTTCCTGTTACCATGGCCCAAGAGAGATAAAAACAACAAGAAACCACTGTTAGATGATTACGACAAGGTGGTAATAAACAACTTAACATATTATAGTAAATAAAATCCACCTCTTTCCTCTCATTGAAATCGAATGGATTATGATATTTCAGTCCCTTGTACTTCACAATCAATGACAATAATAACAGAAAAAGAGGTACCGAGTGGCGAGTACAAATGATCTAAAAAGTCTAAGGTTGCGTTTGGTGCATCGCCAGATAATCTTGGAAAGTAATCTAGAATACCTTCAAGATAGATTGCCACCATTAAATTACCAGTAATGTTGATTACTGTATTTGGTACATGTAGGTAATGTTGCAGTAAAATTACTGAAAATCTTGATTGGCATGTTTGGTATGACAATCAGATTACCGGTAATATGAAATCAAATTCCTAAAATACCCCTATAACCTTATAATAATAATTATATTATATTATATTATTATATATAATGATATTTATATAATTATTATAATATAATATAATATATTTTAATATAGTATATTATAATATTATATTATGATATTATAATAAACTATATAATATAATATAGTATTTTATTTTATTTTAATAACATAATAAGATAATATATTATACTATATTATTATATATAATAATATTATATTATATATTATGTTATATTAATAAAATATATTATTATAATATTAATATATTGATATATGACAATATATTATGATATAATAATATAACAATATAATTAATATATTGTTATATAGAATAATATTTATATAATATATATTACAATATATTAATACAATATATAATATTATATGTTAATATAATAATAAATTATTATAATATAATATACTATATTATTATATATAATAATATTATATTATATACTATTATTATATTAATATAAGATATTATTATAATACATTATAATAATATAATATAACAATATAATATAATTTATTATCATATATAATAGGATTTATATAATATATATTATAATATATTATTATATACTATATTAAATTTATAATACATTATAATAATATAATATAACAATATAATATAATTTATTATCATATATAATAGGATTTATATAATATATTATAATATATTATTATACACTATATTATTTAATATAATATAGTTACCATAAAAATATAATAATAATATATTATATTGTAATATATTATATCATATTATTATATATAATAAGTGGAGGGTGAGAGCCATCGGGGGAGGGGGTGGAAGGATGAATTTTGTGTGGGTTTTTTTTTTTTGAGAGATAATTTTGTCTAAAAATTTTTTTACAACATTGTTAAATAAGTGATAATCTAGATAACCACCTCTCATCAAGGCAATCTAGATTGTCTCGAGAGATAATTTAGATTGCCAAAGCAATATGAATTGCCACCCAAAAAGCAAACCAAACACATTAATCTGGTAGGTCCACTTTAAATTGCTTTAAATTGCTGGCAATATAGATTGCGGGCCACCAAACGCAACCTAAGAAAGACTTAACAAACCATTTCAAGTTCAGTGTAAATTACCTGAGGTGTATTGTACTCGATGAAGCAATATCCCAGAGTCTTTTGGGTATCCGGATTCATTGGCATCGAAAGTCCTCCCTCTCTTATCACGCCAGTCTGACTGTATATCTTCCGGATAACACCCTCAAGCTTCTCGAATTTCTCTGGAGGAACCACCGGCAGATTATCCACCACAATGATGTTCCCAAACCCAGCCTCAAATTCCAAAGAATCCTCCTCGTGGATATCCTCATCATCGTCACTGCAAAATTCGTTTTCTATTAAAATTTTTAACAACCCTTCAACGCAAAAAAAAAAAAATGCAGCTTCCAATACGTCTCGAATGAAATTGGACATAAATACGAAGAACAGCGGGGTTTAGACTTATGGTTGGGGTTTGGTTCCATCGCAACAAAATTTAATTTTCAACAAAACTCTTTTGATATAACGCAGAAAACAACAGATAAAGCAATTTTTAGTAATTTCGCGAATGAGATTTGCATAAATAAAAATAATAGCGGGCTACGGTTTTGTCATATCGGAACCAAGATTACCTTTTGATGCCGAAATCCTCTCCCGGAGGTAGTTGGATCGAATCCAAATCAACTGAAGATAGATCGATTCCATGACGCTGAGCAGTTGCTTCTATATCGGCCATGGAGACCACCTCCGCCATTTCTTCGTAATAGATACTAATCTCCGAACACTGTCAAAATAAAAGAAGGGGACGGATCGATGTAATTTTTTTCTTCTGAACGCTAAAGTAATTAGAACGCAGACGAGAATGCGCTACAGGCAAATAAAACCCTAGTTCACCTTTTTCTTCGGGAGAGCTGGAAACCTAGCCGTCGCACGTGCGAGGGAGAGGAGCGAAATATTGGGTTTGCTGGGACCGAAGTGGACGCGATCCGCACGATTAATTTATGGGCTTAAATATATTTTATAAAAAAATAAAGAATATCGTGACAGTTGATTATATAAAATTAATTAATGAAATTCAATCTCAACGGACTATAAACCGGTCAACCATAGATTTTTTTTTTGAAAAAAATCTTATTTTCTTTAATTTCCATCGCACCTATAAACCGGTCAACCATAGATTTTTTTTTTTAAAAAAAATCTGATTTTCTTTAATTTCCATGGCACCATCCCCTTCCCTTCGCCGCCCCCCTCCCCTCCCTTAATTTCTTGTATTATCTGCATGGCAGAATTATCTAATTTCTTTCGGTGTTTATCTGCATAGCAGAATCGAACTTCCAAAACTCTTATGACTCAGAACTTTCCCCTAGTTCAAGCCCTACACGTGGACAGTTGAATATTAGAGAATGCAAATCTGTAATCCTGTGACGATATAACGTAGCCAGCCACTTATAAAACAAACCGTAATGCTACTAAACGATTCAGCAATCTGATTATCACAATGCATATATCACTCCAATTCTTATTTACAGTTCCCAAACATTTCTGAATCTCAAATAATAAATATAAATAAATAAATAAAACTCAAACTGGATCTATGGGAAAGGTGAATATCTAGAAATTAGAAAGTTTAACTTCTGTACATGACTTTAACACAGAGATGGATATCTAAATAAATAACAAACGGCACTATAAAATAATCTCCCCGCTACCACCCCACCTCCACACCCCCCACCCCCCCCCCCCCCCCCCCCCACACACCTTCAAAAGAAAAAAAAAATATATCTATCTCCTTTCCTTAGATGAGGGCAGACAAATGATGCATTGATGAATAAAATCCAAGAGACAATGAGTGAATAGACAATCAGTGATAGACAAATGATTGTCTATCTCCTTACCGTTTGATGAAAGAACTAAATTTGAAAAAAATAATGGTCAAGAAGTTACTTTAGAATTTCACTAAATAGACAATCAGTGAGAAATAGAAGAAAGTACTTCTTGGATGATCGATCGATCAGAAAATATTCAAACAGGGGGAAGACGTACTTTGATGGAGAAGACCAATCTGACAAACAACATCCATATGAGAAGACTAATCCGATAAATCCATGACATCCTTGCTGCTGTAGCATGCCACTGATGAACATCAATGAGAAAATACTATGATTTTATCCTCCACAACTACCGACGAGCACCAATGATGAAATGTCACCATCCGATATCAGAGTGGCTTCTCTTCAATACTTCTCGATAATAGAGATGGAGAAGCATTGACTCCATCGTCGTGGGATCAAGAATTGATAGAGAAAACCATTCTAAAAAAGTTCATAAAGTTTTTCTAATTCACCGCTCCAATCTTTTTTTCATATATTATTACCTCTAGATGTTGATGAATTTACATGCACCAGCCATGATCATGACTGATTACAGAAAACAGTCAGTAAATAATCTTAACCTTTCTTTCTTTCTTAATCAGATGTTCAATTTGTTTTAAAATGAAAATGACCATTATAGCTTTTTGAAACATCGTAGCATTTGCCTTAATTTATACGAGGTCCGATATAAGACTCGCAAGTTATACCGACCTTTATTTGAATACAAAAAATGTCAATTTTCAGTTAGATCCTTCAACTTTAATTTGAGCTGCTCGCAAGTCGTTCAGGTTGCATCTTCCACACCAAAAAATAATTGATCTTTTTCACAACCCCAACCATTAGATTGTATTTTGCATAGATTTCAAAGCACTCTAATGTCTGTCTTCATCTTCCAGCATAAATCTTGGAGTAGATACCATGCAATTCAACAATTGATGTAGTGAAAGAAGAAGAATCTTCTTTCGCATAAAAGTTACAACCCGGACTCGCTCACAAGACACTATTTTCAATTGGAGCTTTAGCTTTCAATTTGATATTATAACCCAAATCATTTTGTTTCTTAGTGCTGCTGCCCTGCTTCGTTCAACCTCTTACATCACAATCCGGAGTTTTAAGAACAAGGCAGGGACAATGATTGCATGTTGTTAATTTTTAGTGATATGGTAAAAAATTTGAGAGCCTCACTTCCTCCTTACTTGGCGATTGGTGCAGGAGCAAGGTTGCCCTTGGATGTGCAAAGGTTGGTAGAACCAACAGATTTGCCAAGAACTAATACTGTCACCCGATCCTCGCCCTTCCTTCTTTTTCTCTTATTGCATTTTCAACTAAGATCTTGAATGTTTTCCAAAATGTGTTCCTTTATTCACAATTAATTTCATGGTTAGAGACCAGATTTATAGTAACTTCTATACTTCAATTCCAAATGATGGTACTTTCAAAAGAGAACTAACAATGTTATTTATCAATCACATGTAAATCTTGACCATATTATAAAAGCTGATGTTGCTGTTAGGATATCTAGATCTATGTTCATCTCTAACATATGCAAGTGTCATGCGCACACTCTGTTATGATTTCCATTGATGTGCTTTTTGACATGATGGGCAGGTTGAGAGAACCATAATGCTTTTTGCAGAGCAGAAAATGCTGATCATGGTTGAGTCATGCAGAACTTTCTCAGTCTCATTGGACATGCATGGTGGCATTATTCACCTATCAAGCAAAGATACTTGTCACTTGAGAGAGCTAAAGAAGTGCTCCCAAATGAGTTTATCATAATCCATGCATCTGCCAAAATAGAAAATGCTTTTATTTTCTCCAGGTGGAAGTGTAATTTTTCAAAAGCAATGCTTCTATTATTGTGTTAACCAGTGCATTCGATCTGCATATGTTTATGTTAAGGGCTCGAATAAAACATCAATTTTCTTTTTCTTTGATTTGGATTGGTAACCCACATAGAAATCTTTGTTACACCTATCATGTAGAAATTTTGTAATGTGTCCTTTGAGAATATGACCTTGGCTTCCAGGACGTAGTTTGAAGTCTGGAGGTGGGTGTTGATATGTCAGTTGCATATCTGTATCAATGAAAGTCGAGTTGATCGGTGCTTCAAAACAACAAAGGTTAACTTAGAGGTGGAATGATAGAGAAGAAAAGCAGGAGCATAGATGGGATAACATGTTTATGGATTAGAACCAGATATAAGGGCTAATTGAAAAAAGCAAAGTTCAATGATCAATACATTATTAAAATAGTTTAGATTATTTCATTCCCACGAACCGGACATTTAATACTTCTAAAGCTCTACATGCATTATTTATTTTCCTTTAATTCCTCTTTGATATCTACCTTGGATCTCATACAATGTTATCACAACCTTTAATTAAACTATTGTCAAGCTTGAGCAGTAATTTTTATCCGTAAGTCATGTTGGTATATGTTACTCTGCCGACTTCCTGCAGAAATACTTTTGGGCATGCATATATGTTTTTTCTATGTCTACTAGTGGGATATGATTTTCTTTTCTTCCCCCTTTGTTTTGAGAGTAATTGGCGATTACACCGGTCTATCTAGGCATTAAGATAATTAATTATGTAAAATAAATATGAACAAAGTGTAGTTAGGCATAAGTGACGTATATCTCGTATATGAAAACTTAAGGGATAAAATTTCTATAGTCATGCCAATCATGGAAGGAATTATAGTCGAGTATGCTTCGAAAATGTCCATCAAAATATGTGTGGCCACACGCACATAATACAAAGAAAAGATGAATAGATAAATTTTAAAGTATTTGAACAGTTTAGATAAACATCATATAACCATCTTTTTTTTAATGAATGTTTTAATATATGCACGTGGCAGACAATGACGGTCCGATTATAATTCTTTCCATGATCAGCCAAGTTTTTTTCAAGCTCAAGAGTAAACTAGACTCTAGAGAAGAGTGACAAAGGAGATAACTAAAAATAAATAGAGCTGGTTCATGGTCAACTTAGAAAATGTGAAGACAGTCAGAGTTTGTTTTAAAAATTCAGTAGAATTGGATTGAATTTCCTGTTGGACATGAATTACATAGTCTGTTCATAAAGCCTATATCGCCTCAATACTGTCTCTCAAACCATGTAGGAGAAACCATGAAGTCCAACAAGTCTATAAATCGAATTTTGATCAAGGATGGCCAGACCCCTATAAAAAAATCCAGCGCAACATTTCCTTCACTATAATGACAAACTTTGCATCCGAATTATCAAGTCCAAACCCAAAAAACAATTGGATCAACATTTAATTCTCCTACGAGCCAATCAATTGGGTCCACGTACAATCAGAATGAAATGTGGGGATACCGCAGTGCTTGCGTGGGGATTTTTTTTAAAATATATTTTTTTAAAAATTTATTTTTCAATCTACCTCCGAATCTAACTTATTTCTCAAATTATCCTGGTTGCAGTGAGTTGGCAGTGACGTGGCAAAATTGCATATTGAAGATGCGATTTCGGATTTGAACTGACATGGCACCCATAAGCAAAATAAAATAAAATTAAAATTACATATAGAAAATGTGTTCTTATCTTTTTTTTTCTTCCCCCGCACCTTTCTTCCTTTTGCCCCCCCCTCCACTCTACCGAGGAGCACAGACAAAACAGCGCGGGCGATCATCGATACTCGTACGGAGTCACAGGGGCTTGGGTTCGGCGAGGTCGAGGGAGGGGACAACGGCGGTGTGAGGCCGTGGAGGATGCTGGGGTGGTCGTGCAGAGTGTGGGAGGCGCCTGTGGCCAGAGAGAGAAGGGGAGGAGAGTTGGTGGCACCGGAGCTGAGAGACTTGGGTTCGCTAGGGTCGAAGAGAGGAGGTTTGATGGTCGCATGAAGCTGAGTGCGATAAGGATGGAGGGTGTGACGTGGATGACGACGGGGTGGGGCCGTGGCCTAGGCCTCACAAGGCAGTCGTATATCGTTGGGGGTGCGGGGGAGGGGGTGGGGTGTGGGGCGGCGGAAGGAAGAGAAGGAAAGAGGGAAAAAATAAAAAAAATATTTTGATGAGGAAAGAAAAAAAATATTATTATTATTTTATTAATAATAAATTAAATAATAATAAAATATTATTATTTTATTAATAATTAAATATTATTATTTTTTATTAATAGTAATAAATTATTATTATTATTTTTAATTTTTAATAAAATAATAATAAAATGTTATTATTATTTTTGATTATTTTTGCTTAAGAAATCTGAATTTTTTTAAAATATTTTTTTTAAAAATAATACTTTTATTAATAATTTTAAAATACTATTTGTATAATAACATATTATTTTTAAAAAATTTAATTCAAAAAATTAATAATAAAATATTATTTTAAAAAATTTAATTTCAAATATTAACAAAAATATTAAAAAGTATTTTAAAAAAATAGAAAAAATAATACTTTAAAAAATAAAAATAGGGGAGGGAGGGTGCGGGGGGCGGTCGCGTGGGGTGTGGAAGCCTCAAGGCACGGGAAGCATCCGGGGCCAGGAAAGGGAGGGGAGGGGTTTGGTGGTCGCATAGAACCAGGTGTAGCAGAGACGGTGAGTACAGTATGGATGACAGCGAGGCGAGGCATGGCCATGACCTAGGCCTCATGATCAACGGTGAGGGAGGGTGCGGGGGCAGATCCACGCCGCACCCGCTGCACCTAGCTCCACGCGACCACCAAACCCTCTCCCCTTCGGCCCTCCCCACCCCGGCTCCGGGCACTTTCTGCTCCTCCCGCACCCAATGCGATCGCACCCCGCACCCTCCCTCCCCTACTTTTATTTTTTAAAGTATTATTTATTTTTTAATTTTAAAAATACTATTTTATTATTATTAAAATATAATATTTTTATTATTATTTGAAAATAATATTTTTTAAATAATATTTTCTTAAAATAATATTTTATTATTAATTTTTGAAATAAATTTTTAAAAATAATATGTTATTATACAAATAGTATTTTTAAATTATCAATAAAAGTATTATTTTAAAAAAAATATTTAAAAAAATCTAGAATTCTTGGGCAAAAATAATCAAAAATAATAATAACATTTTATTACTATTAATCAAAAATAATAATATTTTATTATTAATAAAATAATAATATTTTATTATTATTTAATTTATTATTAAATTAAGTAATAACATTTTTTATTTTTTTTTTCCTCATCATTTTTTATTTTTTTTTTGCTTTCCCCTTCCGTTCCCTTCCTTCCGTCACCCACCACACACCCTTGCCCTCGACGATCCGCGGTCGCCTCATGAGGCCCAGACTGCGGGACCACTCCATCATCATCTGCGCTGCATCTACTGTCTTTGCTGCATCCGGCTCCGCGCAACCATCAAATCCTCTCTCCTCTCCTCGGCTCTGACGAATTCGAGTCCCTTGCTCCGATGCCACTGACCCCCTTTCTGGCCACAAGCACCTTCCGTGCCCCATCCGACCACCTCCTGCACCCTCCACAGTCCTGCACTGCCACCATCCTCTCTCCTTGAGCCCTTGTGGCTCTGCGCAAACATTGATGACCGCTCGCGTCGCTCTGTACGTTCTCTTCGGTAAAGCGGAGCAGGAAAAAAAAAAAAAGGAAGGAAGGCCAGCCGTGATGCACGGGAGAAGAAAAAAAAAAAAAACATGTTGAAGATACGATTTTGCCTAAATCACACCTTGTGTATGTAATTTTATTTTTAATTTTATTTTATCTATGGCTGCCATCTCAGTTTAACACGAGATTTCAAATTTGAGATCGCATCTTCAACATCCGACTTCGCCGTGTCACCGTCAACCCACGACAATTGGGATAGTTTGAGAAATAAGTTGGATTGGGAGATAGGTTGGAAAATAAATTTTTAAAAAAAATATATTTAAAAAAAAATCACTTGCGCGGTATCGTATAATGGTGTGCATCTATAAATAGCGTCCGTCGCAGGATGGACGGCCATCAAATAACGCAACATACGTCACGCGCTCATGTACGACCGTCCATCCTGCGATGAACGCCATGGAGTACCTCTCGGTTCGCAGTGCAGGCACTCAATACATCGCCCTCGCACCGGCCCACTTTAATTCGCCCATCACCGACGACTCCGATGGAACGTCCTGCCAATCTCTGCCGTCCAGTACCTGCGGGCTCTTCAATCCATCCGGTGGACGGTTCAGATTTGGGTGACCTCCGTCGGGAAGAGAGCTCCACGGTTCCTAGTTCCTACAGTACGCTGATTGTGTGGGACTGCCTCTCTGACTTCCCGCGTCGTTTTCCACCGCGGCGCGGCACAATTTATTTAAGGGGGAAATCCACGCCTTAACCCTCTTCCGGCTCTCCCTTCGAGTTCTACGCCGGATTGTACCGAGGGCCCGTGACAAGCCCGAGCATCTTGAGAGGTTCGCTCCCCCCTCTCTCATCTGGTTATCTCGTTAGTGATTGATGTCTTGATCGTTTCTTGAACTGAACTATTTTCTTGTTTTGTTTTGATCCTGTGAGCTTGGTGACGCTCCGAGTGTTTAAATTTGTGTTTTCTTTTCTCTTTTCGGGCTGAATATTTTGGATTTCATTTTTCTTTTCCCTTTTTTTTGGGAGGCTGGATGTCAGAAATAAGAGGGATCAGGAGATGAAGTTTTGGTATAATTGGAGGTAACATAGCTTTTGAATAGATCGGAGACTAGAATAGGGGTTCTTGACTCGTATTTCAGTGGTTCGGGGAAGCATGCTTTGGTTGAAGAAGCTGGTGACTTGCTCTGAGTTAGATCTGTCTATTCTCTTTTTTCTGGGTCAGAAGGGATTGATTGAAAGCAGAAGATCGTAGAAGCTGGAAGTGATTAAGGTTTCTTTCTTCGGAGATGAGAAAATGATTAGGGTGACGAAGATTTAAGACGTCCATTGCCATTTATTATGAACTCCATTTAGGAAAGCTTTACGAGCAAAGAACCCTTCATAAAGCCATCAAGGATTCGAGATGTTGAAACCACAGTTTGTTGGACATGCAGTTGATGTGGGAGCAAGTGTTTGAATGTGTCCCTGGGTTTCCCCCTGCTCGATGATCAGAATCTGATGAGAAAGCTATGGGAAAGGAGCAAATAATTAACAGGATAGGGACCAGGTTTAGGGTTTCCTTGACTTTTTTCTACTATGGTCAAAGGGAGATGAGAGACGTGCAAGTGAAACTCTCCAGTTTAATATCACTTGTTAGCTGAGAAGAAATTAAGAGGCATTAAGATGAGCCATTTATGGAAGAATTTTTTTTTTTTTTTTTTTAATTTCTAATAATTTTTAAGAAAAGACCAGAAGTGTCAAGAAGTAGGTGCAGGTGAAGATTCTAAAGTGGGTATGGCGACCCATATGGAAGATTCTATCTTCTGAAGTGTATAAGACGATCCTTTTGATATCATTGCTCATGATAAGCTCTACATCGGGAAAACTGACATCATATTTAAAGCATTCTTTTCAATTTCCACCATGTTTTGATCAATCAACTAGATTAAAAATAGAAAAACTCATGATCTTGTACTGAATTTTGGAGAAGATGATCCTAATTGAACTCAGCATTATGTTTGTATCTATTTCAGAATTTAGGTTCATATAATATAGATACATGCATACGTCATACGTGTGTGTATATATATACATATATATGTTTGCAAATGTTATATGAAGTACAAATGTTATATGAAGTACAAATGTTTCATGAGTATTTTCTAAACTGTCTATTGGTCCAAGTTTAGAAATTTAAAGAGTAACCCAATCTGCAATTTGTGACCACATTGCTTGTCTAGAGAAAGAAAATACTCACAATAAAAGAATTTTGATCAATGTGAACATTCATAAAAGGGTTATTTGTTTCTTTAATGGAGAAAACATAAATTAAACCATACACTACATATGGTCTTTTACGCATTTTTAGTACTGTTTCAACTTTTGTTTATTCATCTACCAACAACTCAGATGAGGAAACAAAGACAAAAGTTTAAGGTAGTGATCCTTCTTGCAGAATAGGTACGGAACCATTGCCATGCCAAATGATTGAATTGGAAGTTTTCGAGAATTTGATCAATGAGAAGAAATCTTTTGAGATTTCAGTTCCACCCATGCAAAATCTATGATGGGCATTTTTAATTGAGGATACACATCACTGATCATGTACAACATTTTAAATACATAAAAAGAACATGATCATAATCAACAACATTTGAAATACGTAAAAAAACATGTTTTTTTTTTTATGTCATTTGCCTATGCACCAAATAGGCACCAGATGGATGGTACTAGTAGTCCTTTTATGTTTAATAGATGAGAATGCATATAAATTATAAATCCACATCACTGATTATGATCAATACATTTTAAAACATGTATGAACCTAGTCGGTTTATATTCTTTAAAAATACACATCATAACAAAACATTATATCAAGCCACCAAAATTGGGTATTTTTTGCCCATTGGATGTCTTGGTAAATGAGTTCTAAAAAGCATGACTTTTTGGTTTCTTGGTATTGCAGATTTTGTAGGTTAGGATCAATAGTGTGGTTCTCGATAAATGGCCATTATTATTTTTCACCAATAGGATTGAAATCCTAATGCCAAGGTTTTATGCCCTAGTAGGATGGGAGGCATCATGAGAAAATGGGACTGAGACAGGGTCGGGACTCTGAAACCCATTCACGTGATAGGAGAAAAGCAAAAAGGAAGAAAGAAAAGAAGGAAAGATGAAGAAAAGAAAAAAATGAAAGGAAAGAAGGAGAAGAAAAATGAAAAAAAAGAAAAGAAGGGAGAAGAAAAAGAAGGAAGGAAAGAAGGAAGAAAGAAAAGAGAAAGAAGAAGAAAAAGGAAAAAAGAAAGAAAGGAAGGGATAAGAAAGAAGAAAAAGAAAAGAAAAGAAAGGAAGGTAGAAGAAAAAGAAAGAAAAGAATGAAAGAAAAAGAAAGAAAAAAAGAAAGAAAAGAATAAGGGAAGAGAGACGGAGGATATCTACTAGGATGTATGACCAAAACTGCAATCCCCACAGGATAAGCCAGCGGGATATCCCTTTTTATGGAGAAACCGAGACACTTCCATCGCACGGGATTTAAAACCTTCCCTACTTTAGTGCCCATATGTATGCTCGCTCCTAATAATTTGGTGATGATGAGGTATATTTGGCAGAACCTTTGTTTTATAGATGGAACTAAGTGTAGAATATACGAGAGAGAAAAGGTTGCTTGGAATGAGACAAACACTGTTAATTTAATATAAGTTATCAAATAAGCCTTTCTCCTTTATTGGGAAATAGAAGACAGAATTGGTTTTAAAATTGGAAGTATTGTGCATCAGATCTTGAATTTGGAACACTGGTTGCTTGTCCACTTAGTCTTCGACGATTTTTGGTGAAGAATCTCAGCCTTACATGTGATTGACTGTGATAGGCAAATATGGTAGGAAAACACATGCAACTGATGAACAACTTAATTAAATGAGCAGAGTGGTAATTATTCTTTGATGAATTTGTTACTTGACAAGCTTTATCTTTTCTTTAAACCTGTGAGGCTGTAACTTTTTACTTTGCTCAGTTTATTTGTTCAAATCCAATAAATATTGCAACTTTTATTTATATTCACTCTTGGGTGTGGGGCCTGTCTGCTTCTATAAACACAGTTTTTTGTCACCTACTACTGGTTGAGATTGTTAATATGGTAATGCATATTTGTAAATTTAATTTTCTATTTAGACAATCTAAAGTAAGATTTCATTTCTTTCAGGTATATGATGGCCCCAAACATGAGCCCAACAGACCATAGGACTCGCAGCTCAATGTCAATAATTATTGTGATTGGGCTGTGCTGTTTCTTCTACGTACTAGGTGCATGGCAAAGGAGTGGTATTGGAAGGGGTGATAGCATAGCTCTTATGGTTACAAAAGAAACAGATTGTACCACACTGCCAAATTTAAATTTTGAGACTCATCATAGTGGTGGAGTTAGCCTGGAACCTTCTGAATTAAAAGTGAAAGTGTTTGAACCATGTGACGTTCATTACACAGATTATAGTCCCTGTCAAGATCAAAATCGAGCAATGAAATTTCCAAGAGAAAATATGGCCTACAGAGAGAGGCACTGCCCGCCTGGGAATGAGAAATTACATTGTCTGATCCCAGCACCTGAAGGTTATGTGACTCCTTTCCCCTGGCCAAAGAGCCGTGACTATGTCCCCTATGCAAATGTTCCTTACAAAAGCTTGACGATTGAGAAAGCTGTTCAGAATTGGGTTCAACTTGAGGGTGATGTATTTAAATTTCCAGGTGGAGGAACAATGTTTCCTCAGGGAGCAGATGCATATATTGATGAACTTGCATCTGTTATTCCAATTGCGGATGGAACTGTTAGAACTGCACTTGATACTGGCTGTGGGGTATGTTCAAACCTGAGGTCATATATTTGTTAATTTACTCTCTCTGTGTGTGTGTGTGTGTGTGCACGCATGCGTGCATGCATGTGTTTCTGCGCACATGTGTCTGAGTCCTTTCAATTTAATTTAACTTTGGTATATTATGGGAGCACCAAACCTTGATGGACCATGCGAAGGTCTCAGAACATTAAAGAAACTGACTCAGTGGAAAGCTGAGAAGGTCTAGGAAATTAATTCACAATTACTTCTATTTAAGAAAATATTCTATCTTCACTTTTTCTATTTGCCTTGTTCTTTATGGTTTATCAGTTTGTTCTTACCTGCTTATTTGCATTTTTGGTGCATCTGGATTCATTATTGTTGTTGGACTGACTTCCAGAATGTCCATGTAGGTTGCAAGCTGGGGTGCTTACCTCCTAAAAAGAAATGTATTGGCTATGTCCTTTGCACCAAGGGACTCACATGAAGCTCAAGTACAGTTTGCTCTAGAGCGAGGTGTTCCTGCAGTAATTGGGGTGCTTGGAACAATAAAGCTTCCATATCCATCTAGAGCCTTTGATATGGCTCAATGTTCTCGCTGCTTGATTCCGTGGACGTCAAATGGTGGGCATTAATAAAACCAAACAGAAACAAACATAATTTTATGACTTACACCATCTTCACAACAATTTCAAGTCCTCAACTATGTTGCAAACTGACTTAATATTCTTCAGCTCTTTAACACGCTCTGTCATCTATATCTTTTAAGACACTGGTTCATTTATGTAGATGGGATGTACATGATGGAAGTAGATAGAGTCCTCAGACCTGGAGGGTACTGGATATTGTCTGGTCCTCCTATTAATTGGAAGACTTACTATAAGACATGGAAGCGATCTAGGGATGAGCTCAAGGAGGAACAGAGTAGAATTGAGGAGTTGGCTGAAATGCTTTGCTGGGAAAAGAAGTATGAAAAAGGAGATATTGCTATTTGGAAGAAGGAAGTAAATGCAGATGCATGCCATAGGAGAAAAGATCTTTCTGTTAGGACGTGCAAAACTGCAAATTCTGATGATGTTTGGTATGCTTCTGTATATTTCACTTTTCATGTTTATATTTTCATTATTTGCATTATATGAAGGTGGATTGGTAAGGCTTTTTTTTTTTGCACTATTTTCATTGGTCTAGTCACTTCTGCCAACACTAGTATCATATTTTTGGCAGTAATTGAGTGCATACATTGTTTTACTTATTTGCCATCATCCGTATGCCATATGTAATGTATTGACAGTGCTTTATGTCAGCAGTCTAGGTATGTAAGTTATCCTTTTGACTGAATTATGCCCTGTCGTTTAAAATGTTTGAATTCTTACAGAACATGCTAGGGAGGTGCAGTTTTGTAGTAAGAGTGGTTCTGGTTTTGCAAAGAAAAGTTACTGTCTAGTGATTCATTTGTCCATGTATCTTTGACGTAAAGGATGATCTAATTATGTCAGCAACTTGATTTATCATTCCTTCAAAGTATTGTTCTGGATAGAATTGCCCCTTGAACTTAAAAATGTCCTTTTGGTTATAGAGAAAGTAAAAGAGGATGCCTATGCCTTTTTATGACATCTGAAGCTAAAGGATTTTTTTTATTAAAAAACATTTTATTATAGAGAGGGTAGGTCTTGTCGCAACGGAAAGCTTGCTCTATTGTGACCTAGATGTCATGGGTTCGATACACGAAAATAGCTTCTCCACATGTAGGGATAAGGCTATGTATATTTGACCCTCTCCAAACCCTGCAGTGGTGGAAACCACATTTACTGGGACCACATGTTATGTGTATCAGACTACCTCACAGTAACACCTTTCCCTTACTGGTGTTTTTTCCACTATAGAAATGTGGAAAGTCACTCCCCAGTTCCGCCAAACATTGAGGCAGCAGAAGAGTCTTTTATTGCTAGAAACGCTACCTTATTCTCTATCTGTAACATACTATGGCAAGTTCAGATGGTTATTTTGATATTAATCTTTTTCTTTGATATATTGTAGGTACAAGAAGATGGAAGTATGCATAACTCCCTTCCCAGCAGTAAACAATCAAGATGAAGTAGCTGGAGGACAGTTAAAAAGGTTTCCAGATAGACTATCTGCTGTTCCTCCCAGAATAGCTGGGGGATATGTTCCAGGTGTCACAAAGCAGGCCTACGAGGAGGACAAAACATTATGGAAGAAGCATGTTAATGCTTATAAGAAGATGAATAATTTAATCAGCTCAGGGAGGTATCGAAACATAATGGACATGAATGCAGGTTTTGGAAGTTTTGCAGCAGCAATTGAATCACCAAAGTCATGGGTAATGAATGTTGTTCCTACCATCTCAGAGATAGATACTTTGGGCATTATCTACGAGCGAGGTCTGATTGGCATATATCATGACTGGTATGCTTTCCATTTGGTTTTCCATTGTAAAACCCTTCTGTATGAAATATTTTGAGCAAGTCCGTTTTACCTGAAATTCATTAGATGTTGCACAGTTTCTGCACTGTTTATCAACAGACTACCTCTTTACTGCAAATTGTAAGCCTTTATCATGATTTCTTTGAGCTTTAAACCACTCCTAGCCATTTATATTTAAGGATTTGAAGTTAAGCCCCGCTTACAAAAGGATGTTGGGTTGCTATGGTTACCTTTGTTATTAGAATTTACTGTCATCAACAGATATGAAGGAGATTATTACAGAACAAAAGTTTTATCTATTGAATGAGTGATATGGATACCATCTGTTTAAGGCCTGAGCAAATCAAAAGTGGGTTAGCATAAAGATTACCTATAAGACCACATCTGGTTTAAAGAGCATGTATTTCTTGCTCTTGTTCATTGGGTTGCTCTTGTTCATTGGGTTGTTTGATTTGGTCCCATGTATTACTGCTACCAGTGTGCAATTTAGGGTTGAAACACTTCAGCATATATAGATGGTTATTCTTGAGTGTATGATTATTCTATTTAAGGATTGTAAGTATGAACACACACACACACACACATGCGAGCACACATATATATGTATGTATGTATATCACCTGGAGTATAGTGATAAAATGTAGAACTTACTGACACTTGATAAACTTGCAGTAGTGATCTTTTTCTTCTGGATGATATAATTCAATTATGACATGCATGGTTGGGAGAAATTTGTAGGATCTTTTTTTTGTGTGAATTTTCTCTCCACCCATCTGAATCATCTTGTTGATCTCCCAGCCAAAATCATTTGATATAATGTTCATTCTCTTCTCATGCTTGTCATAGTGGTGGTTGGTCCTGATTTTGGGATCTTTTCTTGGCACAATGGTGTATTTTATCTGCTTGTTGCGAGCCAAGGGACAGAGAGAGAAGGGATCCAGCTCCTGTTATGGCGCCTTCGGTGAGGGTTTCCACTTGGAAAGGCAATAGATAAGCAATATGCTGTAGAAGATTAGGAATTTAGGATTGACTAATCAGCTGCTTACTATTTAAATTTTTGTAAATTTAATAGATTTAGGATTAGAACATTAATTAGCAAAGACAATAAAACATCTACAGTAGGAGGTCATGGTCTGGAGAAACTGGTCTGATATAGAGAAGAAAACATCTTGTTTTGTGGCCTTGTGGCAGATCCCACTCAATTTTTCAGTTCACAGCAGCTGCATTGGAGAAAACAGTGGCAGTTGCTCAATACCTAAATTTGGTTCACCTCATGCTAGTGGTGATAGCTACACAAATCCTTGATAGATTTATTTTGGATTGTTTTAAGCTCATTTCCATGATCTAGTACTACACCGGAAAACACTAATTATAGATGTAAAAATATTTAATAAACTTAAAGGGAATCCCTCTGCTGAGATGTAAAAGTATGACAAGATTTTTTTCTTTTTTTTTTTGTTTTCTTTTTTTGTATTGTATATTATGATGCTGTTTTCCCATGAATGTGAATTGACAGTTGAATACTTCCTAGGACCTGTTTGGGAAATCGAGCAGGATTAGGCTGGATTTCCTATAGGAATTGGGCCTGTTAGCTTAGCCAGCGCCTCCTTTTTAAAGCCTAGTCCTTGTCTGTTGGACTGCAGAATGAAAAAACGACCTATGGAGGCCTTTTTTCTCATCCCACAGGATTTGGGGTGGAGAATCATTGGTTTGATAGGGGCCTTACTTAAATGGACTATGTAATCCATGATCCAACAGGAAATCCAGCCCAATCCTGCTGGATTTCCCAGACAGGCCCTTTCTATTGCCTATTTCCAGGATAATGTCCCATTTTTTAGATCTTAGTGACTACATTTTGAATTAAAGACCCCCATATATTAAGTGTTTTGGATGTTCTTCTTTTGTGGGATAGAAAGTGCTTTGGGTATTGTTTTTTTTTCTAATGTCATTTTATGCTTTTTCATGTTTTGTGAACTACCCCTCCTGGTTATTTAAAAATGCAGACTGGTCACCGTGAACTACCCATCCTTCATAGATAACACTCTTGTTCTTCTAAGTTACTCTTCCATTGCTGGTCTCTAATTGTTCTGTGGTATCAGAAAATAAAAATTATTAGTTATTAAATAATCAAATGTCTTTTTCTAAAATCTCAAAGTTTTTCATCCTAAAACAAGCTTTATTTTCAGATGGTTGCTAACATTTAAGGTGACTGTGATCATAAAGGTGGTCTGCAAGGGCCGGTGTTTGATAATTTTGTTGAGGATTATGAGAGTGCCTTTAGCATGGGAAGTGGCATATTTCTTAACTAGAAAGCATGTTTTACATTGTATTAGTTAATATCTAATAGTCCTTTTGTTAGTTGCATAGTCAATGACTGACTTATGGTGACATGGTTGATAGAACTTCAAATATAAGTCAGGTAATTGCTACAATGCATATAGGGCATTTCATGAGTATGAACTGTTTTTTCTTCATTTGCTAGGTCTCAGTTTCATGTCCAACAATTTTCATAAATGATTCTTGGCATCTTGTTTTATGTAACTTTTATTCATATAGGGTTTCCCATAAGTATAGACTGTTGCCTTTTCATTTGTGATGTCTCAGTTTCATGACTGGTAATTTACTTAAAAGATTCTTGATGTCTTGTTTTACATAAATTTAATCTGCATGTTTATAATGTTGCTCCAGGTGTGAAGCCTTCTCTACGTACCCCAGGACATATGATCTGATACATGCAAGTGGTCTCTTCAGCTTATATAAGAACAAGTAAGTTGCTTCTGATTTCTTTTTCACTTTCCTCTGAGAAACCAAAACTAAAATTATGATCTCTGCCTTAGCTGTCAATTGTGCTACTGCCATTGGTCATTAGTTAAGAAGTAAGCTCTTTGCTAAATGTTGAACTAGAAGCAATAATTAGGATGCCTTCGATATGAAATTGTATTGAAACAGCTTCATGGTTTCATGAGAACGAGCACTTATGTAGAGAAGATGAAGTCCTTGATTTGCATTCAGAAAAAAAGAAAAAAAAGGAAAGAAAAAACAATTGAGTGGTTCTATGAAGGATAAACAGTTTATATCAAAGTACTATAATATCTTAGATCGAGGGCAAATTCTATGCTCCGTACCTCAATTATGTAAATTTTCCACAAACTTTTGTCCTTTTTTTTTTTTTTTTTTGTTAAATCTTTGTTTCATCACATATTTAATCTGCTGCAACAACTCTGAGTGCCAATGAGAAGTAGCAGTCAAAGTTAATGTCCGCTATTTGAAGGTTTCTCTTGTAATTTAAAGCAAACTAAAGGGTGTCTGGCATACAGGTAGAGTACTCTCCTTCCTCCTTTGACCTCTTTTCTATATTCCCTCAAATCATTCTCCTTGGTTCCACCATGTCCCATTCCATGGAGTTTGCTCAATCATGGAGGTGAGAATGATGGGCAGGTCAGAAGGTGGGTCATGGTTGTGATGCCTAACATTTTGCCTATACTTCTCCCTCCTTCTATTTATCTACTTTAGGAGGGTGCTTGGTTCACGACCGGAATCGGAATCGGAGTGGCTTGAAATTGAAATCGGAATGGCCAAATCCCTTGAAGCGTTTGGTTCGTGATCGGAATCAGAATCGGAATGAAAATTTGAATCCATATAGAAGAGTTGGGATTGTGTTCTATGTAGATTAGGCCATTCCCATTTTACTTCGGAATCGAAATCGGAATGGAACTCCTCCCAACCAAACGGTTGGAATGGGAGTCATCCATTCCGATTTCGATTTCAGACCCCCACTCCCCCCAACCAAGCACCCTCTAGATGCCTTTCCTAGCTCACTAATCTTTGTCTTCCCCACCCCTTCCATTCTTGCTCCCCCTCCAACAGCTTTATCAGGTGTTGGCCTTCCGTTCTTGCTTTGCATCTTGGCCTTTTACCATGCTACCTCCCCTCTCATTTCTTGATGCTTCATTTGCTATTGCTTCCTGCTACTGCCATAAGCTGTTGCTCTGCAGTTTGCTTGCTGCTTCCTCTACATGCGTGCACGCTCTGCCGATCTACTGAAAAAGGTTAAATACCCCAACTGATTACTCCAGTTTGAAACCTTCAGGTTAGGTTTAGCATTGTACTGCTCATATGCCAGGATGAAACCTTATTTATGAAAAATGTGTATGGTATGTGTGCTATAGCACTGCCCTTGATCAGGTGTTCCATCATAAGATAAGGAGAGACTAAATCTCTCCTTTTAAGGAGGAACTATATTTTTCTGTGTCTGGATGTCGCGGTCATTTATAGTCCTATGTAGCGAGGCTGTTAGGCTTGATGATGGAAAACATTAGACAGCATGTTTAGTTTGCAGTGCACGGGTAGCATTTCTGGTCTTGACATGTTTGATCTTTGAAAAACTTATCCAGCATATGTTGAAAAAGCAGGTGTGAAATGGAAGATATCCTTTTGGAAATGGACCGCATCTTACGTCCTGAAGGTTCGGTCATACTCCGTGATGATGTTGATGTTTTGAACAAGGTGAAGAAAATGGTGAGCGGCATGCGGTGGAAGACCAAGATGCTGGATCATGAAGATGGTCCTCTTGTGCCTGAAAAGATTTTAATCACTGTTAAACAGTATTGGGTTGGCAATGGAGGTAATTATACTTCTTAAGGAGTGAACAACTAGAGCATCGGTGGAAAGAGATGCAAAATTATCCTCCCACCTTTCGGAACGTGGGGATATTGAAATTTCATTGCTTGTGGCATCATCTGGTTCCAATGTTGTTATGTCAACTCTTAACTTATATTTTTTGAGATGGAGGAGTAAATGCTTCTGAGAGGGCTTCAGGTAGACAAGCTGAGTTCTCTAGACGTCACTTAGAGGATCAAAAATAGAGTTCTCCAGTGTACTGTATCCACGGCAAACTTAGCTTCAAGCTGTATTGTGATCAGATTCACAGCCCCTAAAAGGAATGTCATAGGAGTGGCTGAACTGATTATTAAGTTATTTATCTGTGACCATGCTTTTGAATTTAGCAAGTTATTTGATCACTTAATGCGAACTGAGTTGAATTGCAAGGTGAGACTGTTGGGTTTTGTTCTAACTATGAATGGGTTGATTACTGAAAATAGCTATTATCTCGGAGATCTTTTTCTTTTCTTTGGTAAAGAAAATGGCTATGTCAATTCCGAATGGTTTATAAAGTTCTGCCATAATTTGTATTATTATGATCATCAACTTCCATTGAATGAACGAGCGTGCATCGACTGGGAATGCGAACTTGAAACTGTAGGTGGCAGCAGCAACTTACGAAATTCTCCAACATAACGCATGATTCCAAAATCATCTTTAAAGTTTGGTGGATTCCTATGAGGAATCTGCTTGTTTTATGTAGCTTTTGTTACCATGGGCGCTATTAAAATGTTGGATGTACCCATTGGTTCATGTTGGAAGAGTGGTGCTGAACTGCAACAGCTTCGATCATTTGACGGATGGCAATTTTTGGGTCTGGTGAGATACTCTGGAGAAGAATATGCGTGCTTAAGGAGCTAAGTAGGGTGAATAGAATACGTAGAGTTGAAATTTTGAACGTGTGATTAAAAGGCAAAGTAGGTGGGGTTGATACCACTTTTCTTGGGAGAGAATTTTTCTAATATGGAAAGAGAATGGACAATTTCTTCCAACCATAAAAAGCCCTGAAACATTTTTACATTGGAAAAATATTTACACGTGCTCCACGCTAATGTTTCCCGGTGGAGGCCCGGATAGGCAACCAACAAAAAAAAAAAGAAAAGAAGAAAGGGTCATAAAGAATTAATTAGTTTATAAAAGCTGCAATATACGTCATTGAAGTTCCAAGCTCCTTCCTTTCCTTCTTTCTTTTTCTTTCAATAACGTAAGCTAGCTGTATATCACTTTTTAACTCAGATAGAAGTCTCTAGTTTTTGTAGCCCATTGGCTAAGCAATTAGCTGGTCAGTTTCCTCAGCATTGGATGTGTGTGACACACTTATGGCCTCTCTTGGAGGCCACTCAACTAGTTGGTTTCATTGAGTATGACGGCTGACCAAGCTGGTAGAATTTTTGATTGTTCTACCAAGAATATTTTGGAGGGTTACTCTCCGCTGTTGCTAGCCCATCATCTACCGGTTCCCTTCTAAACAGAAGAAAAAGAACTTGGTGGACGTGGAGGTGCCAAGTGGCTCGGTTAATAAATTCACATGCTAGACCTACTCCCAAGAAAGAAAGAAAAAAAAAAAAAGGGTAGACGGTAGAATCCCCTTCCACGTTCCACCAACAGTTTTCCCCTTCTCCTCCTGAACAACATATATCTTGGAAATCTTCTAGGCGGGAGTTAGGTGGGGGCAATCTTCAAATGAATATTGCCCCCGTGCTCATATTATGTGGCTGGGCAGTCATAATCATATCTAGCACTATGACAAAGTGCTCCAGACCAACCTTGCGTAACCCAATGTTGGCCTGGTGACAATTTCAGTTAGAATGTTGTGATTTCGTGCATGTAGCACTCATGAAGAATTTAGCAACTTTTGCGAAAGAGATGGGCCTCATATGAATGACACAACGAATGGAAGGTCAATCATGGGCTTGTCCAATTGTGATCTTATGGTCCAGCTTGTGATGCTGATGATTCGAGTACTTATTTGGAACAGGTAAATCCGCCAATGAGTTGATTGTAAATCACATGCGTTCTAACTCTAAAAATTGCTATGAGATGTAATAAGTCGATTGTACAAGTCTCATAAGATAGGATTTGGTTTTATGGTTTAAACATGCATGCACCACAATATCTTTTAATGGTAGAATGTGGGGCACTAGATATGAGAAAAAGCTTAAAGAATGGAAAATGGAACTGCAATTGGTGGGTGGGGACATCACACAGTGCGTGTTCCATAAGAACTCTCACTAGCGAGAATATTGGAATCTTTGTTTGAATTGGAATGTGAGAAAAGTACAACGACCTTCACCTGCAACAGGTTAGATCAAAAGGCCGAGAGGTATCGTAAGATAGCGAAGGACACTTTGATGCCCATTTCTAAGAGGGAGGCCGGGACCTCTTTTCTTTTAAGAGTGATTCCAAGGCAAGTTGGGCGCTTTCCAAAGCGTGGTAAAGTGATGAAAGGCTCCACCGGTCCATGGACTCATCTCGGCCATACATTCCTAAATCAGCTGCCCGCATTGGTAGAGTATATCTTTCATCTGTTTCTCACTCACTGACACAAACACCAATAAGCCTCTTAGTTATAAAGTATTTCTAAAATGAAGGTGTGTATGATGGATTTTTAGGATGCATTTGTTTCACAACCGATTCAGACTTGGAATTGATCAGGATAGGAATCAAAAAAATTATATCTCAATATGTTTGACTCGTGATTAAAATCAGAATCAAATTTGAATATTAGAAAAGAACCCGTTGGATTATGGAGGGTTGGAGCATTTCTATTTTTCCGTAGAATCAAAATGAAAATAAGATTTTCTTCGACTAAATAGTTGGAATATAAGTCATTCATTTTCATTTCTATTTCAGAGCTCAACTCTCTCCAATCAAAGATGCCTTTAGATTGTGTTTGGTGTATTGCCAGGTAGTGATAATTTAGATTACCTGATAATCTGGATAGATTACTAGTAATATTGATTACTGTATTTGGTACATACAAGTAATATTTTAGTAAAATTATTAAGAATCTTGATTGACATGTTTGGTATGACAATCAAATTACTGATAATGTAATATCAAATTTTTAAAATATTTTTAAATCAAATTTATTAAAAATCAGACCCCATGCACAAAATTTTTATTTTTTCAGAATAAAAGAATAAAAAAATATTATAATATATAATATATAATATATATAATATAATATAATATATTATTATTATTTTTTTCTTTTCCTTTTCTCGCACGCCACAACCCCCCAACCCTCGACTGCTCCGCCCTCAGCCCTTTGGCCGTCCGCCCTCGGTCCCCCCGACAGTCGCATCTCTGGCACTGCCCCTGGCCCCTCGACCGTCCGTGCCACCCCCTGCACCGTCCCCTGGCCCCCCGACGAACCAACAACCCGTACCTTCTGCAGTCGCCTCCATTGCTACCTTCATCCACCCGTGCCATCGGTCCTCTGCACCCCATCCTCCGTGGTTGTCTGGCACGACACCGTCAGAAGCGACTGGCATTGCTTGATCCCCGCCAAGCCCGATCATTTCCTTACTCACATCAGACAAAAAAGAAAAAAGAGGAGAAAAAGGGACTGCCAGCTCCTCCACGCCGTGTCCTCTTTCTTCTCCGCACAATGACTGTAGGCCGCCATTCGGGGAGGCGACGACAACTCCGATGGCAACATCTGGGTAGGTGGCGACATCGGACGTAGCTCCTGGTGGCCCGATTAACTAAACAAAAAAAAAAGGGGGGGACAAGGGTCGTCGGATCCTGCCTTGATCGATATTTTCCTCTTGTTTTCCGATGACTACTGTCACGCCCCGAACCCAACACCCGGATCGGATACGTGATGGCCGCACACTCCTTAGAACAAGCCCTAAAGAATATGCAAGGCCAAATTAAATCATTACAACCTTATCAACCATAATAATTTATTTCAACAATAATTCATAAAACTTGCATAATTACAATTAACATTCCTTCAATCCTCTGATCAGGTATCAACGGTACTCTATCTATGCATCCGCTCACTCACAAATCCATACCATAGCCAACCATGGACATCTTGTAACTCTGAGAAGAAAAAGAAAATGAAGGGGTGTGAGCTTTACAGCCCAGTAAGAATTCCCATATCATACCAATATAATAATATAATCTGAAAATAATGATAGGCAATATCACATAAAAGTCGATGTTCACTGTTCAGAATACTGCAAACATTTATAGATTATCTGTTTTATCAAAAGAGATGCATCATCATATGTTAAACAAGTGAAACAATTTTATTCAACGATTGTTTCATGTCTTATCTTTCTATTTTCTTCTATTATCACATCATCTTTAATCCTTTCTTTTTGGCTTTAGCTTTAGCTTTGGCTTTGGCTTTGGCTTTGGCTTTGGCTTTAGCTTTGGACTACCAGGATCATGCGACGATTTTTTATTCGGATCGATTTCTGTGATCTTCCTCGGATCGAAATATTCATGATCTTTCTCGGATCAAAATGGCCATGATCTTTCTCGGATCAAATCATTCATGATCTTTCTCGGATCAGATTCTTCATGATCTTTCTCGGATCATATTCTTCCACACATAAGCTTGTGGGAGCTGTCCCAGGCATAAGCTCCTGGCAAGCTATTCCACATAACAAGGCCAGTCCAAACCATATTTCTCTTTCTTTTCCTTTTCATGAAATTAAAATATTTGACTTCATTAATCAATTCATCTTTTGCAGTGAAATAAATATGTCATACACATAATCATGCCATCAATCGCTGATACATATGTATTGATATAGCATACTCATGCTCAAAATTACATAAATAAATAACAATGTCTCAGATATAATAAATTCATCGATCTCAAATCCAACGATGCAAAATCAATAAAATAAAATCAATGGTAAAATAACATATATAATGATGATCATGTACAGAGATTCTTACCTTTACCGGTGACTGATCCAAGCACAAAAATCAATGTTCTTCTTTGATTTATGAATTCTTTAACAAAATATTCCACTCGATATCATTTGCAAACAATCATCTCTTCATAACCCTGATCAAGTATAAAGATCGTATATGAAAAAAATTATCGATAATCGATTCTAATAACACAGATTGAGGACCTCTCTTAGGATTAATCAAAATTAGGATTTATCTAAGTATCTAGATCCTCCACTGATCCATAAGACTTTTAGAGAGAGAAATAGAGAGAGAAAATTCTAGAGAGAGAAAGTAGAGAAAGAAAGTAGAGAGAGAAATCTTCATATTCTTCCGATGAGGCAATCATGGTCAAGATCATCAGAGGTCCTATCAGGGTGACTTAACATAAATCAAGTGTTACAAATTTCAAATAGAATTGGACTGGGATCAGATCTACCGTATGAATTTCGGAGCAATCTCGGATCATCATATTTTTATTTCAAATTTATATTAGGGTCCGTGATGCAGTCAGAGAGAGTAGAAAAATTCTAGAGAGATAAAATTCACAAAAAGAGAGAAAGATCTAGAGAGAGAAAATAGAGAGAGAATCTAGAGAGAGAAACTGGAGAGAGAAGGTAGAGAGAGGAGAGAGAGAAAATTTTTCTCTCTTCTTCTTCTTTTTATTTTATTTTATTTTATTTTTATTTTTATTTTTCTCTTTCTCTTTTTCCTTTTTTTTTTCTTTTTCTTTTTCCTTTTTCTTTTCTTTTTCTTTTTCCTTTTTCTTTTCTTTTCTTTTCTTCTTCTTCTTCTTCCTTCTTCTTTTCTTCCCGCGGCCTCCCTTGGCTGCAACAGGGGAGGACCGTGAGGTCCCCCCCCTCGGTGGCTCGGGCTCCGATGGCTTGGCCGGAGATCCGGCAACAGGTGGAGGCGGCGGTGAGCAATGGACGGCCGGTGGCAAGGTTCGACCGGCAAAAATCAAAGAAGATTCAGAAAATAGGAGATTCTTTTGCGACTGATTTTCGGCAAAGACGGTGGCCGACGGCGAGGCTTTGGGCCAAGGGAGAAAGGGAAGAGGGAGAGAAAGAAGGGGAGGGGCTTATCTTGCTCCGGCGGTTGAGAAGAGCTCCGGCGATCCTTTCTTTCTGTTCAAACAACTCGCAGCAAAAATCTTGAAAAAATTCTCTAAACTCTTAATAATCTCTCAAAATCCCGTGATAAAAACCTAAAGGGAGGGGTAGAAGAGGAATCCATTTTTTACTGGGATTCCCCTCTCCTTTTCACGGTGGGAAGAAGACTCTCAACGGGAGTCTTCTTCCTCCCGATATCCTCTGTTTTCTCCTTTTTTTTTTGTATATATCTGGGTTATTACATTCTCCCCTCCAAAATAATTTCGTCCTCGAAATTAGGTTACGTCGTTCGAGATACCTATTTAAAGTATACATTCTTCATGTCATTCACAAACTTACGATAATGTCATATATATATATTATTTATTTCTCATGATCTTGTTATAACAAAAATTATTTGAAATTTTAAACACATCCCTTCTTATTGATTTCTCAACTTTTTCGAAGAACCGTAATATTTTAGACTTGTATTAATATACCACCGTTATTTGTCTAATACATTTCACTCAAAATTCATAATTATCTCAGACTACCCTTGATAGAAAATAAATAAAGGTCAAACATCGATCACTCTTCACAATCATCGATTTCTTTCTTCACTTGATCTTCCAACAAATTTTATATATAGACTCTCATCTTAAGAAAAATCTCAATCTTCTATATCAGTTTAAGTAATAATATTAAATTTTTTTTTAAAATATGAGATGTATATCAGGACATTCTAAGTTTGAACTAATATCAGAACTATCAAGCTGTTAATAAACTTGAGATATCTAAAATTTCTTGACCTTATCTACAATGAAGCAACCTACTGACAAAAATTATCAGGCTATGATCAGATTAGATCAAAATTTCTAGCATCCTTTCATTATCAATAAAATCTTCCTTATTTGCAACTAATGTATTCCATCATAACTTTTGATTTAAAGGATTAATATTTCTAATCAATTCAGACCATTACGCTTTTGCTGCACACTCTGATCTCAACTTACCAAATTATATAAGTCTATCAAAGATAAAATATCCTTATATGTTAGATCAATCCAAGATAGATCCAACCTTCAAATTTCATATAAGACTTAGGGCAAAATTTTAAGTTTCTTTATCTTTACTACCTTCGGGTATGCATATAAAAATTAAATCTTGATCCACTTTCTATGTTTGAAATCATTGCATAAGTTTCATCACTCTTCAAAAATCTGACATGTCTAGAATTAATTGGAGTTAATCTTAAATTTACCTTACAATCATTTAGATAATTTCTAAATCAATCTTTTTTTTTAAAAGAATTAATTCTAACTTGACAACTAAAAGAACTCAAGCCAACATCCTTAAGTAGAATCAACTTGATTATTTCTTATAGAGCTCTCTTCATCACAACCCTTAATATTAATCGATAAATCTATAGAAAATCTTGTCCCTTGTATAAGTCATTCAAAATTTAACACTAGCAAAATGTCTTAATTTAATTTAAAAATCCGAACTTTGACTTGAATGATTAATACACTTCACCATCTTCAATAATCACAAAAAAAATCTAATCCAAAGATAGTAATATGAATTATTAAAAAGATTTCATCATAAACTGTATATCATTCTCTGACATAATAAATTTTCTTATTTAATTTAACAATAATATCAAAATACTTTTGAACCACTTAGAAGAGTAAGCTTTTGACTTGAAATTCAATGCAACTTGAAAGATCAAGGAATCATATTCAGAATATGATATTTTGAGTAACCAAAAAATTTCACCAAGATGTGTATCTCATATTCTCATAATAAAATTCAAGTATATTTTTCATTTAAAATTGAGTTTCATATATGATCCTCTTGTAGGTTCAATACTCAAAAATATTTTTCTCTCATATGATGAAATTTCTTCTTAGACCATACCCTAATTAACTTTCTTTTGATAAGTCCAAAATTCATAATGCTCAGTCAATTATCATCGAAATTAGAAAAAGTATCATGATCTTCGATCATATAAGTTTTATATTCCAAAATCATCTAGTATACTCAACATAACTTATCAATACCTCCCACTTCATTTCAAGATCAACTCTTTCATACTTAGGTCAACCTTACTAATTGAAATCTAAGATATAACATGTCAATTTTATTATAGTCATCATATACCACTTATACATAAAGTTTCATCATAGTATTTATTGATTCAAATTCCAAATATTGATTCTTTTTTTTTATGTCAATCATGTTCCTTATGATCATAATCTAGGTTTAAATATCACTAAAGTCATAATTTCAAATAATTATAATCTTAAGCTTAAATACTGCTTAAATCATATTCTCTAATGATCATAACCTAAATTATAATATCATTCTATCACATCCTTAATGATTATAACCTCAGACTCTAATATTATCTATCATACTCTATTGATTATAATCTCAAAGTTTTGATATCACTTATATGACAATCCTTAGTGACCTTAGACTTGGACCCTAGTACTGTTCTATCATATCCTAATCACTTGTATCATTGTCTCCAAATGAACATAACCTAAGCTCTAAGCTCAGATGCCACTCTGTCACATCCTACTGATCTTACATAAAGTTTTGATATCACTTCATAATCTTAGTGATCTTAAACCTAAGCTTTGATATTATTTTATCACATTCTAATCATTTATATCGTAATCTCCAATGATCATAACCTAAGCTCTGATACCATTCTGTCACGCCCGAACCCAACACTCGGGTCGGATACGTGATGGCCGCACACTCCTTAGAACAAGCCCTAAAGAATATGCAAGGCCAAATTAAATCATTACAACCTTATCAACCATAATAATTTATTTCAACAATAATTCATAAAACTTGCATAATTATAATTAACATTCCTTCAATCCTCTGATCAGGTATTAACGGTACTCTATCTATGCATCCGCTCACTCACAAATCCATACCATAGCCAACCATGGACATCTTGTAACTTTGAGAAGAAAAAGAAAATGAAGGGGTGTGATCTTTACAGCCCAGTAAGAATTTTCATATCACACCAATATAATAATATAATCTGAAAATAATGATAGGCAATATCACATAAAAATCGATGTTCACTGTTCAGAATACTGCCAACATTTATAGATTATCTGTTTTATCAAAAGAGATGCATCATCATATGTTAAACAAGTGAAACAATTTTATTCAACGATTGTTTCATGTCTTATCTTTCTATTTTCTTCTATTATCACATCATCTTTAATCATTTCTTTTTGGCTTTGGCTTTGGCTTTGGCTTTGGCTTTAGCTTTGGACTACCAGGATCATGCGACGATCTTTTATTCGGATCGATTTCTGTGATCTTCCTCGGATCGAAATATTCATGATCTTTCTCGGATCAAAATGGCCATGATCTTTCTCGGATCAAATCATTCATGATCTTTCTCGGATCAGATTCTTCATGATCTTTCTTGGATCATATTCTTCCACACATAAGCCTGTGGGGGCTATCCCAGGCATAAGCTCTTGGCAAGCTATTCCACATAACAAGGCCAATCCAAACCATATTTCTCTTTCTTTTTTTTTCATAAAATTAAAATATTTGACTTCATTAATCAATTCATCTTTTGCAGTGAAATAAATATGTCATACACATAATCATGCCATCAATCGCTGATACATATGTATTGATATAGCATACTCATGCTCAAAATTACATAAATAAATAATAATGTCTCAGATATAACAAATTCATCGATCTCAAATCCAACGATGCAAAATCAATGAAATAAAACCAATGGTAAAATAACATATATAATGATGATCATGTACAGAGATTCTTACCTTTACCGGTGACTGATCCAAGCACAAAAATCAATGTTCTTCTTTGATTTATGAATTTTTTAACAAAATATTCCACTCGATATCATTTGCAAACAATCATCTCTTCGTAACCCTGATCAAGTATAAAGATCATATATGGAGAAAATTACCGATAATCGATTCTAATAACACAGATTGAGGACCTCTCTTAGGATTAATCAAAATTAGGATTTATCTAAGTATCTAGATCCTCCACTGATCCATAAGACTTTTAGAGAGAGAAAATTCATGAAGAGAGAGAAAATTCTAGAGAGAGAAAGTAGAGAAAGAAAGTAGAGAGAGAAATCTTCATATTCTTTCGATGAGGCAATCATGGTCAAGATCATCAGAGGTCCTATCAGGGTGACTTAACATAAATCAAGTGTTACAAATTTCAAATAGAATCGGACTGGGATCAGATCTACCGCACGAATTTCGGAGCAATCTCGGATCATCATATTTTTATTTCAAATTTATATTAGGGTCCGTGATGCAGTCAGAGAGAGTAAAAAGATTCTAGAGAGATAAAATTCATAAAAAGAGAGAAAGATCTAGAGAGAGAAAATAGAGAGAGAAATTGGAGAGAGAAGGTAGAGAGAGGAGAGAGAAAATTTTTCTCTCTTCTTCTTCTTTTTATTTTATTTTATTTTATTTTTATTTTTATTTTTCTCTTTCTCTTTTTTCCTTTTTTTTCTTTTTCTTTTTCCTTTTTCTTTTCTTTTTCTTTTTCCTTTTTCTTTTCTTTTCTTTTCTTCTTCTTCTTCTTCCTTCTTCTTTTCTTCCCACGGCCTCCCTTGGCTGAAACAGGGGAGGACCGTGAGGTCCCCCCCTCGGTGGCTCGGGCTCCGGTGGCTTGGCCAGAGATCCGGCAACAGGTGGAGGTGGCGGTGAGCAATGGACGGCCGGCGGCGAGGTTCGGCCGGCAAAAATCAAAGAAAGATTCAGAAAACAGGAGATTCTTTTGCGACTGATTTTCGGCAAAGACGGTGGCCGGCGACGAGGCTTTGGGCCAAGGGAGAAAGGGAAGAGGGAGAGGAAGAAGGGGAGGAGCTTACCTTGCTCCGGCGGTTGAGAAGAGTTCCGACGATCCTTTCTTTCTGTTCAAACAACTCGCAGCAAAAATCTTGAAAAAATCTCTCTAAACTCTTAATAATCTCTCAAAATCCCGTGATAAAAACCTAAAGGGAGGGAAAGGGGGTTTTATAGAAGAGGAATCCGTTTTTTACTCGGATTCCCCTCTCCTTTTCACGGTGGGAAGAAGACTCTCAACGGGAGTCTTCTTCCTCCCGATATCTTTTGTTTTCTCCTTTTTTTTTGTATATATCTGGGTTATTACGACTACTGACTGTCGACGGTTGGGAGATGGTGGAGGTCCGTCGATTCATCGATTTTGAGATTGTTGTCGGTCGGATTTTGTGGAGGAGGACGTCGGTTTTGGCCTCTCCTCTTTTTGTTGCCCATCGTGAGGAAGAAGATCGTTCGGATTCTTGAGGGTATTTTTGTCTAAAAAATTTATAACAATATTATCAAATACGTGATAATCTGGATAGTCACCTCTCTCATTGATAATCCAAATTATCTTATGGAAGATAATTTGAATTACCAATCTAAAAAGTATACCAAATGTGATAATTTGATGGGGTCCCTTTAAATTACTAGCACTCTGAATAGATTGCTAGCTATCAAATACAATCTTAATGTGTTCACTGTTTGCCACGTTGCTTTTGGCCTATCAAAATCTGTTGGGGGATACCCACCGACCGACCGACCGACTGGCGGCCCGACCGATCGACCGACGGCCGACCGACCGACTGGCGGACCGACCGACCGACGGCCCGACCGACTGACGGATCGACCGACTCCGACTGGGCGAGAACCCGATCGATCGTCGGTCGGGGCGACCAACTGACGGATGCCATCACCGGCCATTCAACAACCCATCGCCGACTGGGGATATGTCGGGCATATCCATCCCGACCGACTGAACCCAGTGGACTGATGGCCGACTCACATGATGCTCGCCGACCAATGGAGGGGCCCGACACCACTCAGCTAGCTACCGACTTTGGGTCGGTCGGCTCCTCCAATCACCGTACAGCCGCCAGACGTTGTCAGTTCTGACACGGACATGCGGCACGGCTACCTAGGGGCATTGTCCCGCACAGGGCATAGTCAACCCTGGTGATTGGACAGCCACACGGTAACATGACGTTTTCACGGCGACTCTGACAGTCCACAGTGAGTTGACAGTTCCTCACTTGTCCGCGCCATTAATGACGGCGCCATACTGTGCTCCACTATATATGCCGGGGGAGGCAACAGTGCAAGGGATCGATCCGCCCGTCTCTCCCACATACGCAGGCTTGCTCCTCTTTTCCTCTCCCTCTCTCAGAGCTTTCTGTCTACATTTCACTGTTGCCCAGTCACCTCTCTGACTTGATCGTCGGAGGGTCCCCGCCGGAGCCGCCTCCGGTCAGTGCGGACTTCCTTTTGCAGGTGCACGCTTCCTGGCGATCGGACGACGAGGCGATTGGCCGCAACAGATTGGCGCGCCAGGAAGGGGGCCAGTATGACTAGGACAAGAGCTCAACGATCGAGAGTCACTGGGTCGGCCAGGCGCTCTTCCCGTCGGGAAGAGGCCTCTCCACCACCACCGGCGGCGGAGCCTAGCTCTCCACGCCCTGTAGTGACCACGGAGGCTCAGATTGCGGCCATCGTACGGCAGATGACCGTACTGACCGATGCAGTCAAAAGCCTCCAGCAGCAACCGACGGCCCGACCTATGCCTTCCAGGAGCAGCCGCCGACGACCGCGTCGATCCCCGTCGCCTCCATGCGAGCGCTCCCAACAGCACTCCCACGGAGAGGAGGAGGGACGACCACGGCGCGACGACCGATGGTCCCAGCGGCCCTCTCCCTCCCCATTGGAACGGGCAAGGAAGGAGAAGCGGCCGCACACACCGTCGGCCTCCCTTTCAGAATCTTCCGGAGACTCCACTCCTGGGGTCTCCCAGCATCGACGAGCGGGCGACTACGAGCGACGGTTCGAGGAAATCGACCGCCGACTCGCCCAACTGCAGACGGACGGCCAGAAGTCTTCCAACGACCTTGACTTCCAGACCGCCCAACCTCTCTCCGACTGGTTCTCGACGAGCCGATTCCAAGCCGGTTCAAGATGCCGCACGTGGAGCCATACGACGGCTCCACCGACCCAGTCGACCACCTCGAGAGCTATAAAGCTCTCATGACGATCCAAGGGGCAACCGATGCTCTTTTCTGCATCGGCTTCCCCGCCACGCTCCGCAAGGCTGCCAGGACTTGGTACTCCGGTCTTCGATCGGGCAGTATCCATTCCTTCGGGCAGCTCGAGCACTCGTTCGTGGCCCATTTCAGCACTAGCCGAAAGCCGCCGCGAACGTCGGACAGCCTTTTCTCCCTCAAGCAGGGGAAAAACGAGACGCTCCGACACTTCGTGGCGCGATTCAACGCGGTCACGCTCGAGGCCCGGGACCTCAACGAAGACATGGCTGTCTCAGCCATGAAGCGGGGCTTGAGGGCGTCCCGATTCACTTATTCTCTGGACAAAACCCTCCCCCGGACTTATACCGAACTACTGGAGCGCGCATACAAGTATATGCGCGCGGACGAAGGAGCGTCCGACCGATGCTTGGCCGAGCCTAGAGGCCCGAAGGAGAAGCGGAGAAAAGGTCGGGAGCCCGCCGAACCAAGCAGGCCCCCGACCGATAGTCGGGTCTCACCACCCCGACGAATCCAAAAGCCATCTCGGCAGCAGACTCCGAGGCCAGTGCGTCCCAGGTACGACTCCTACACTCCTCTCTCCGCTCCCCGTGCGCAGATCCTGATGGAGATTGAGGGAGAGGAATACCTACGACGGCCTCCGCCTCTGAAGGCAAAAGGCCTCGACCGTCGGAAGTACTGCCGGTTCCATCCGAGCCACGGCCACGACACCGAGCGGTGCATCCAGTTGAAGGATGAGATCGAAAATCTCATCCACCGGGGGTACCTCGGCAAATTCTGGAAGGGTCCGTCGATCCAACCGATTACCGATCGACGCCCCCAACCGACTGAAGAGGCGCCGACTAACCAGCCGATGGCCGGAGTCATCAACATAATCTCCAAGCGGCTGGGCCCGGGGACGTCTGCAGGAGGGGAGCCGACGAAAAGATCGCGCCCGGACGACGTAATCACCTTCACAGAAGACGACGTTCGGGCATCGAAACCCCTCACGATGACGCTGTTGTTGTGTCGGCGACAATAGCCAATTATGATGTAAAACGAATTTTTGTTGATAATGGAAGTTCGACAAATGTTTTGTTTTACTCGACCTTCTCCCGAATGCGACTGTCAACTGACCGACTTAGGAGGGTCCCTGTGCCCCTGATCGGTTTTGCCGGAGACACCGTCACGACAGAGGGAGAAATTACCCTGCCAGTGATGGTCGGCGCCGAACCACGGCAAAGCACGGTCTCCCTCACTTTCGCGGTCGTCCGAGTTCCTTCGGCCTACAACGCCATACTCGGACGACCCGGACTGAACGCCCTCAAGGCGATCGTCTCGACATACCATCTCCTTGTTCGATTCCCGACCAAAAATGGAGTTGGGGAGATGCGCAGAGATCAACAGCTCGCCCGGCGATGCTTCCAAATCTCCGCTCAAAGCAACGAGACGAAGGATCCTCTGACCATCGACAAGTTGGACCAAAGGGAGGAGGAAGAACGGGGTTCGCCCGCCGAGCAGCTCGAGGCGATCCCGATAGGAGAAAGTCCCGACAGGAAAGTTTGGGTCGGGTCTCAATTGCCCGACGCCGAGCGACGCCGACTGACGGAGCTGCTAACGGCCAATGCCGACATATTTGCTTGGTCAGCAACAGATATGTCGGGCATCCCTCCAGAAACAATAACTCACCGACTCAACATCGACCCGACGGTGAAGCCGGTGAGGCAGAAGATAAGGTCCTTCGCCCCAGAGAGGCAGAGGGCCATCGACGAAGAAGTGGACAAGCTACTCGAGGCAGGCTTCATTCGAGAATCCACATATCCCGATTGGCTCGCCAATGTTGTCATGGTCAAGAAAGCCAACGGGAAGTGGAGGATCTGCATCGACTATACCGACCTCAACAGAGCCTGCCCAAAGGATAGCTTCCCACTTCCGAAGATCGACCAGCTGGTGGATGCGACATCCGGATTTCGACTGCTTAGCTTCATGGACGCCTTCGTCGGGTACAACCAGATCCGGATGGCGCCTGAAGATGAGGAGCACACCGCGTTCGTAACTCCCAAGGGCCTCTACTGTTATCGGGTGATGCCCTTCGGATTGAAGAACGCCGGCGCCACCTACCAGCGACTCGTCAATAAGGTCTTTAAAGACCAGATCGGGCGTAATATGGAGGTGTACGTAGACGACATGCTGGTAAAGAGCGCGCAGATCCCGGACCATGTTCAGGATCTCGAGGAGACCTTTTGCACCCTTCAACGACACCGAATGAATCTCAACCCGACCAAGTGTGCTTTCGGAGTGACCTCAGGGAAGTTCCTCGGTTTCCTCGTTTCTCAGAGAGGGATCGAGGCCAACCCTGAGAAGATAAAGGCAATCCTCACATGCGTCATCCGAACACCAAGAAGGAGGTCCAACAGCTGAACGGAAGAATCGTCGCTCTTAGTCGATTCATTTCCCGGTCGGCTGAAAGGTGCCTCCCGTTCTTCAAGATTCTGCGTCAAGCGAACGGTTTCTCTTGATCGGATGAGTGCGAGCAGGCCTTCGAAGATCTGAAAAGGTACTTGGCTTCCCCGTCGCTGCTCGTGAAGCCGCAAGCCGGGGAGACCTTGTATCTCTACTTGGCCGCATCATCCGAGGCGATCAGTTCGGTGCTTGTTCGGGAAAACGAGTGCCGAACTCATCAGCCCATCTACTACACCAGCAAAGTGCTCCACGACGTCGAAGCCAGATACTCGGAGACGGAAAAGATAATTTTCGCCCTGACCGTCTCCGCGCAACGGCTTCGACCGTACTTCCAGGCCCACGCCATCGTGGTACTCACCAACCAGCCCCTGAGGGCAGTACTGCGCCGGCCCGACACATCCGGACGACTCGCTAAGTGGGCAATGAAGCTTAGCGAGTTCGACATTCAATACCGACCAAGGCCTGCCCTGAAGGCCCAGGTCTTGGCCGACTTCATCGTCGAATGCCCGACGACCGACCGAGAGTCGGGAGCAGAAGACCCGGGACGAGATGCGGTCTCTGAGCCAGACCCGATCTCCACCTGGGTACTCCACATCGACGGAGCCTCCAACGCTCAGGGAAGCGGGGCCGGGCTCCTGCTCACAAATTCGGATGGGGTGGTCACCGAGTACGCCCTCCGGTTCGACTTCAAGGCCTCCAACAATCAAGCCGAATACGAGGCACTCTTCGCCGGCTTGAGGATGGCGAAGGAGCTGGGCATCGACTGCCTCCGGGCATTCTCCGACTCTCAGCTGATCGTGGGGCAGGTCAAGAGAGAATTCGAGGCGCGAGATCCGACCATGATCAAGTACCTTCAGAAAGTGAAGGACCTCGTGGCACGCCTCGAGTATTTCGAGATCTCCCACATCCCCAGGACGGAGAATGCCCGTGCCGACGCTCTCTCCAGATTGGCAACGTCGGCCTACGACTCTTTGGGTCGGACGTTCGTCGAAAACCTCCAGCAACCGAGCATCGATCGGGTCGAAGAAGTGCAACAGCTAACGTCCGAACCAAGTTGGATGGACCCGATCGTCCGGTACCTGACCGACGGGATCAGTCCCGAAGATCCCGCGGAGGCCAAGCGGCTCCGATGGTCGGCCTCGCAATATGCGATCATGGACGACCGACTCTACAAAAGGTCGTTTTCCCTCCCTTTGCTCAGGTGCTTGGGGCCGACCGACGCTGACTACGCTCTCCAAGAGGTTCACGAAGGAATTTGTGGGAATCACCTGGGGGGCAAGTCCCTAGCCTTCAAGGTCCTGCGACAAGGCTACTACTGGCCAACCATGAAGAAGGATGCGGCAGAGTTGGTCCGGAGGTGCGAGCCATGCCAAAAGTATGTCAATATTCAGCACCAACCGGCCAGCCAAATCGCTCCCATTGTCGCTCCGTGGCCCTTCGCCCAGTGGGGAGTCGACATTCTCGGTCCGTTCCCACCAGCGTCAGGCCAAAGAAAGTTCATCGTTGTCGTCATCGACTACTTCACGAAGTGGGTCGAGGCCGAACCCTTGGCGCGGATCACTGAGCGGAAGATGGAGGACTTCATCCAAAAGTCCATCATCTTCAGGTTCGGATTGCCGCACACCATCATCACCGACAACGGAGGCAATTCGACAACCAAGACTTCAGAGACTTCTGTGCCAGGTTCCACATCCGGCATCGATTAACTTCAGTCGGGCACCCACAGTCCAATGGTGAGGTTGAGGTGACCAACCGAACCTTGCTCCATGGACTCAAGACCCGACTCAATGAAGCCAAAGGTCTCTGGGTCGACGAGCTGGGCTCCGTTCTGTGGGCTTACCGAACGACCCCCCGCGTCCCGACCGGGGAGTCGCCGTTCAGTTTGGCCTACGGGACAGAGGCTATGATCTCGCTCGAGATTGGCCTGCCATCTTCAAGGGTCGAGCAGTACCAAGAGCCAGACAACTTCGAGAGTCGGAGGGCCGACCTAGACCTCCTCCCCGAGCTACGAGATGAGGCTCAAATCGAATGGCTTCATACCGACAGAGGGTTGTCCGGTACTACAACGCCAAGGTCAGACCGAAGCTTTTCAGGCCTGGCGACCTGGTCTTGAGGAAGGCAGAAGTGTCGAAGCCCTTGGACCAAGGGAAGCTGGCTCCCAACTGGGAAGGACCCTACAAGGTTGCAGACACCTTCGGGCCGAGGGCCTATCGGCTGGAGACCCTTGCGGGGAAGCCCATTCCCCGGACTTGGAACGCCGACAACTTGAAACTGTATTACCAGTGAATTTTATAATTCAAAAGTCGGAATACAAGTTCAGCTTGAAAGTTTGGAGTTTTAACTCTTCAACTAATGATCGGTGCTCAGCCCCGACGTATCGACGTGGACCTAGCATCCACCTAAAACCGACGACCTCATCGTCGGTAACGTATTGGACCCTTACCAGGACTGATGCATCTACAATGACGGGAGTTAACACTCCTTCGACGATGCGTCGGACCCTCACAAGGGCCGACGGACTCTTATGAACGGGAGTTCCACTCCTTCGACTTTCGGCAACACATCCGCCCCTGACAAAGGCCGATGCATCTGTTGCGACGGGGGTTCATACTCCTTCTACGGTCGAATTTTCGGGCCGAACCATCGGCCGACAAGCTGATCGGGCCCCGACCGAAGAAAGGCTAAAAGCCCACGCGACTGTCGTCGCGACTTCCGACCAGCTACGGCCGGTCGAGGGATATTCGGCTTGCCACCGTCTATCACACGACGCGACCTTAGTCGCATCTACGACTTGCCGACCAACCTACGACCGGCTGAACGACATTCGGCTTGCTACCGTATGTCGGAAGACACAGAACCCGGTGCAAGAGTATGGGGACCCGACTTGCTATCGTTCCCCCGACACTGCGGCGGACGACGACCGACTAAGCGCATCTACGGAAGCCCGACTACCGAACCTTTACCAGGTTCGGTCGGCTCCCGACTCAACAGGTGCACCCGACTGACGACTTCGACTATCGGAAGCCGACCTAAAGTCAGGACACATTCTACTTTCAGGGCTGCGCAAGTTATCGAAGTTCTACCGACTTACGAGAGTCGGCAACTTACTTAAGTTAGCGACTAAAGTTCGACATCGCAGCAATGATCGGCATTACAAACAAGAAGAAAAAGAAAAAGTTTCATTCATTGATGAAAAGAAATTACAAAGTCGGGTCGAAGCCCGGTTACATGTATTTTCGAAAAACAAAAAGGCGAAGATAGTCGGCAGGGCCGATCATCCGTCCTAGTCGATCTCTTCGACCGACGGAGGATCGGGGATGATCGGCGTCTCGGCCATGAGCGGCGCTGGGTCGGCGGCCGGAGGATGGGCTTCAGTCGGCAAGGAAACTTCGGTCGGCACCTGCTCCGGGATGGCTTCCTCCGCCACGACGACGCCTCCCGACGGCTGGTCGGCCACCTCCTCGGTCCCTTCTCCTTTGGCCCCTTCCTCCTCGGCTAGCGACGGGATGACGCGGCTGACGTCCAACTCCGGGTACAAGGCGTGGACGATGTCCCGACCGTCCTCGAACCCGACCCGGTATGAGGCGAAGCCCGATTCGAGCATCTCCTCCCGGTATTGGTCGGAGGACCGAAAGTCCTCCACCGCCCGATCGGCCGACTCCCTCGCCGACCTTGCCTCATCCTCAGCACGGGCGAGCTCCTGCCTCGCCGACTCCGCCTCGACCCTCGCCATTTCGGCGTCGATCTGGGCGATGGACAGCTCCTCTTCGGCTTCCGCGAGCTTCTCCAGGCTGCCCTGAAGTTGCTCGCGTTCCCCTTGGAGTTCGGCATGGCACCATCTCGTTCACGTCGAAGGCGACGCACGGCCCGACCTTTGTGCTTGGCCTCCTTCTTGGCCGACCGGAGTTCGGACCCAAGCCGGGAGACCTCGTCGACTAACTTAGCCTCCCGGTCGGCCGACTGCTGGAGTTGGTCGGCCAACATTGCCCTCTCAGCCTCGGCCGCTGCCGACTTCTCCTTGAAGGCTGCCCGAACGTTGCCGAACCTCCGGTACCCGACCTCCAGTTCGGACATTATGAAGATCAGCTGCCGATGGAAAAAAGCTTCGTCAGAATCGCATAACACGAAAAATTTCTAAGGTAAAGGAAAAAGTGATGCAAAGCTTACCTCAACCATCGTCGGGTAGAACGCGACAGCATCTCGGCCACCTGCCGAGACCGCAGCGACTCTACGTCGGCTGGGAGGAGGATCCCTTGGCACAACCTCCTCGCAAGGTTGTGGTCGGCCAACGCCGACGCACCCTCGGGGTAGTATGCGTTGGGAGGCATCGAGCGGCTCCCCGACCTATCCTCCTCCGCGGGCTCCATCGGGGCTTTCCCCCGATCAGCCGCCCCGACCGACGGGACTGGCAGCGACGGGACACTGGAGTTTGACCCGGCGCCCCCCGTTGCTCCAACGGACGCCGCCGGACGATGTTCGGTTTCCCGAACACCATCCGGCTCCACCCGCACCGGCGAAGCCGCCGATATTCCTTCGGCCGCCTCCTCAGTCGGCCTCTCCTCAGCTTGGACCGTCGGAGCCGCGAGGGCAATGACCAGCTCCGACTGGTCGGTTGCCGACGCCTCGACGGTCGGCGGGGCTGGGGCTGGTTTCTTTGCAGGGAGTGAAGGGCCGGCCCCCGACGCTGGCCTCTTCCTCGTGGCAAACCGCCGAATCTCGACGTCCGTCGGCCTCATCCTCGGTGGTGTCCCTGCAATACCGACAAGAACGTTAAAGGCTGGACCAAAAGCCGACCAAAAAGATGAACAAAAAGAAAGGCCGGAGGATCGGGCGATACCTATTCGGGGGACCAGACTCAAGCCGGCATCATAGAGAGCTTGTTCGGTAACAAGCTCCCTCTGCCTCGGTACCGACATATCCTTCAGTCGGTGGAAGTCCTCCCAGTCGTCCGCTTCCACCCGACTGTTGTCATTGGCCTCGGTTCGGGGTACACCCCAACGAGAAGGAAAGCCCCAAGGAGAAAAGGAGGAAACAAAGAAAAATTGGTTCTTCCACCCATGAATGGACGATGGAAGACCGGTGATGAAAGCAAGACCCTTCCGGGGGTTGAAGAGCCACCACCCTCGGGCTTTAGGGTGGGGTCGGAGCACAAAAAATGCCCGGAAGAGTGAGACGCGGGGGTTGGTCGGCAAGAGCTGACACAACAGCACGAAAGAAATGATTAAACGAACAGAGTTCGGCGCCAGTTGCGCCGGACGGAGTCCGTAGTAATCAAGTAGATTCCGGACGAACTCCGGAATTGGAAGTCGAAGACCCGCGCGAAGGTCTTCAACGTACAGCGCCAGATCGCCAGGCGGAGGGTTGTTGACCCGACCGCCGGCCCCTGGAGCAGAGAGCCGAAACTGCTCCGGGATGCGATAGTGCTCCCGAAGCCGATCGACGTTCGGCCCCGAAAGCGAGGAGGCCTCATCTTCCGGAGCCGATCGGGAGTCGTCGGTCGGGTTCCCCGACCGAGCTCCCTGGGTCGGATTCCTGGTCATTATGCCGGAACCGAAAGAAAAGAAAGAGAAGAAAGGGAAGAAGAAGGAGAAGAGGGGACCACGAACCAGATGGACCCTCCGCAAGCGAAGAAGAGCTCTGCCTGCGACGACTGAGAAATCGCCCGGACAGAGTTTCCCCAGCGAAATGTTGCAAGTGTGGGTCAGGGGTCCGGTAGGTCCTATATATATAGGGCCGACCGACGGCCGAGATGCTTCCGCGCCGACCAAAGACCTGCAGATGCGCGACGCGTGGCGCCCGCCGGTTGACGGACGAGTCGACGCGCCCCATCCCGGGACGGCCGCACCGCCCACATTAAATGCCGGAGGGGGCGCCGGCCAACCACCTTGACACGCGGCACACGGGGAGCGGCTCCGCATTCACTGCGCCCGCGCCGATTCGCATTCCCGATGGGACGTCCGACAGCGGCCCACTCTCCCCGATCGGCGCCGAATATCCGGTCGTCTGACGCCGTATCGTCCGGCGTCCGATCTTCTGACACCGACGTAAGTCTGACGACGACAAGATATGGCGTCTGACACCTGACGCCGACGTGACTTCTGACACCGACTAGACGTCCGGATCGCTTGGCATTCATGAGGCGTCTGACACCGGATCATCCGGCGGTACGGTCGGATCTACACATGCGACAAATCCACTCCCAGTCGTCCGGGTTGCTGCCCGAATGAAAGCATCGGCCAGCTCACCACCCGACTTAGGAGCGGAGGGGGGCAACTGTTGGGGGATACCCACCGACCGACTCGGTCCGACCTCCGACCGGCCCGACCGATCGACGACGGCCCGACCGACCGACTGGCGGACCGACCACCGACGGCCCGACCGACTGACGGATCGACCGACTCCGACTGGCGAGAACCCGACCGATCGTCGGTCGGGGGCGACCAACTGACGGATGCCATCACCGGCCATTCAACAACCCATCGCCGACTGGGGATATGTCGGGCGTATCCATCCCGACCGACTGAACCCAGTGGACTGATGGCCGACTCACATGATGCTCGCCGACCAATGGAGGGGCCCGACACCACTCAGCTAGCTACCGACTTTGGGTCGGTCGGCTCCTCCAACCACCGTACAGCCGCCAATCGTTGTCAGTTCTGACACGGACATGCGGCACGGCTACCTAGGGGCATTTCTCGCACAGGGCATAGTCAACCCTGGTGATTGGACAGCCACAATCGGCAACATGACGTTTTCACGGCGACTCTGACAGTCCACAGTGAGTTGACAGTTCCTCACTTGTCCGTGCCATTAATGACGGCCCATACTGTGCTCCACTATATATCCGGGGGAGGCAACAGTGCGAGGGATCGATCCGCCCGTCTCTTCCACATACCAGGCTCGCTCCTCTTTCCCTCTCCCTCTCTCAGAGCTTCTGTCATATTTCACTGTTGCCCCAGTCACCTCTCTGACTTGATCGTCGGAGGGTCCCCGCCGGAGCCACCTCCGGTCAGTGCGGACTTCCTTTTGCAGGTGCACGCTTCCCGACGATCGGTTACCGACGAGGCGATTGGCCGCAACATATACTAATATCTTAATCACAAGAATTAATATTGTAAATAAAAAAAAAATCTAATTTGCATGATGGATTTGAAATTTCTGAGTTATTTCTTTGACTTGTTTTTTCACAAATTAATTTACATTTTTAATTTAATTTTTACTATTCTATTTCTTTTTAATCCTTCTACAATCAACTCTCTTTTATTTCTTCTTAAAAAAAAAAGATAATCACCCTAAATCTCTGTGAAAATGATCCTAACTCACTCTATCTATATAGTTTGAGTTAGTTTTATTCTTGATCGCCTATGACAGCGATCAAATTTTGGCACCGTTATTAGGGATCTAGGCATGATTATTTTTTTTTAGTCTTATTCTTAGTTTCTTTTTATTTGCTTTCTAACTTGCTTAGTTACTTTATCAAATTTGCTTTCTTCTAAAAAAAAAAATCTCTACATTCACACCTCATAATCTACTTAGACAATTAGATACTTAATCACAAACTTAAAAAGTGAAACAAATAAATTTATTTTTGACTAATTACCAAATCTGGCCACCTTTTCTTCTTGCATTACATAGGTTCATAAAACATCTTAAGGATACAAATCCTAAATAAAATAAGGTGGAGATTTCATCACCTTTTTTTGACCTACAAACCACCATCTTGCATATTACATTGATTTAAATTTTAACCCAAAATCAATTAGACGTTGGCCTCTAAGGACTCTGGAGCTCAATAGGACCAGGGATCCTGAGAGTTAGACCGGATTAGAGTTTGTCAGTTTGACTGGTGTCTAGAAAAGTAGTTCAGAAATTACGTTCTAAAGGAAGGTAGTTATTTAATTAATTTTATTCGTTTATCTGGCCATAGTTGGTGTCTAAGAAAAGCAACAGGGGAATCCTCTCCAACTTTATACTTACTTGGTCAGTTGAATGGCTAGTCTTTTATCTGGAGTGCTCAAGGTAACCTTTGTAGTTAGGAGCTGTCTAGATCTAGAGTTACCTTTAGATAGAATAGACTGCATAACTTGATTACTAACTTACGAATATTAAATCTAACTAAAACTTTCTCATCTATCGATCTAGGACTCTCTTAGGATTCTCATCTCTAGAACTCTTCTTCTTCTCCTCTTTTTTTTCTCATATATTAAATTTAAAAAATAAAAATTAAAAAATTAAAAAATTTCTATTAAGACAAAATAACGATTGCCAGATGCAATCTAAAGCCTACAAGCCTATAAGGTCACTGAGGAAGAAATGAATTTCAATAGACAACCTAGAACTTTGTTGGACCTGTGTTATCTGATTAGCTCTATCCAACCGTCTAGAATTAGATCCTCGGCTAACAATTTTAAAATTGACTCTCAAACGATTAACATGCATTATACATTCACTGAAATCGAAGATGCATACCTTTATTTAAGGAAGTTTAAAGACACTAGAATTGCAACTTTGATCAATAAAATTAAAGTTTTAGAATTTGAAAGACATATCCAATTTAACCAAGTGCTAGCACCCATGTACATTGGATGCGATGTACCAAATCATGTTGTAGAAGAGTGTCCTTATTTGATGAACCCAACCCAAACTGAGTTCATACAGGAGAGTGCATTCAATAAAAGCTACATAAATGAACCTTATGCACCAATCTATAACCCAGGGTCGGAAAGTCATCCCAATTTTACATGGTCACAAGATGCAACATTAGGAGCTCATAATTTTTATCAACCTTATCTAAGGCCCAACCAAACACTAAATGATCAATCAGGTTTAGATCCTGAGGAAGGAGTCAACACATTAGAAAAGAGTCTAGATGTTTAGCGCAATCAACCTCAGACATTAAAATACTCTTAATAATTTCATGCAAACCACTGACTAGTTATTTAAACAATTGGACCAATCAACTATAGCGGTTAGTAAACTAGAAAAGAATAAATTATCAAGCCAACTAAATGATGACCCTAGAGCTCAGAATGGTCTAAAACTTAAAGACCAGTTCAATCAGTTGAGAATATTTGGTTTGAGGAACTGGAGGAGATATCCGAAATTGATAATAATAATGAGGTATCCACACCTAGTGACCATTACACTCAGCTAAATTCAAAATTAATTGTTGAACCTCTCATGACACTGGTTGAACCTCTGCTTATAAAGGAAGAGGCAATAATAGGAGATCCAGAAACACTCCCTCAGCACATTGAGTGTATAGATCTAGGTCTCTTAAAACCCGACTAGTACTTAAGTTATACCTAGATCTAATTATAGAGGAAGAATTGTTAGTTATCAGGAGAATGAGTCACATAATGGTCTCAAGTAGAAAATACCTTGAGGAAGAGCCTGAATCACATAGAGAATTACAGACCCATGTTAAGATTCAAGTAGGAGTAGGATAAGCACTCTTTTAGCGTCCAGTTGAAGACGTTAAATTTAGCACTTTTTGAGAAACAATGCAGATATTTTTTTACTTTATTTTAATTGATCTTTATTTTTTTTTCAGAATAAAGGACCGCTCTGTATGGAATCACCTGTCGATAAATGTGGTTTGGCTGAAGATGATAAATTTAGCACTCTCTGGGAGGCAACCCAGTTTTAGCTTTTGCTTTCTTTTGTATTTTGTTTAGAGTCTTGCTTCGTATCTTTTGTAAAGATTTGAGGATAATATTGGCTAAGTTGGGGGGAGAATAAATTTTGAAAAGACTTCTAGATCAGGTGACATCTCTCCTTTTCTTTCTTTTTGTATGCACCCTTTATTTTTCTTACTCCATTGAGGACAATGTCGAGTAAGTTGAGAGGGAGAATAATATAAAATTTTTTTTAAGTTCTCAAGTAAGTTAGTATTTAATATTTAAGCACTTGATTACACTTAAGAATCGAGTTAAACCAAATATTTTTTAAAAAAAATTGATATACAGACCAGAGAGTTTGTGAGATATCGAGGAATCAAGTATTAAGAAAACTCAATAAAGAGTTAAGTTTAGAACTTAAACAGTTTTCTTTAAGTATTTCTAAATTTTTCTACCAGCATCAAAGAAGAGTTTACTTTCTATGGACTTATGTAGGATAACTATACATCTCTTTATATATATATATATATAATATATATATATATATATATATATATATATATATATATATATATATATATATATATATATATATATATTTTCAAGTACTTCATGCTGAGTAACTAGGCCTCTTTGTCTAAGCAAGCATTGAGTTTCGCGTCAAAAAGTATGCAGGGCAAAGAAGCTTGTTGTAAAGCTAGTTTTAACTCGTAGCCTATTTGTTTCGAGTAAGTAGGTCCGAGAGGTATTTTATATCTAGTGTCCTAAAGTCATCTGGTTTGGGAGTCATTGGCTAAAAACTCGATACATGGATCAAACAGAAAGCTTAAGGGGTTAAGACACTCAATAGCGGTACAATATTAAAAAAGAAGAAGAAAAAAATAATAAATGAAGGACAGAAGTAATAATATACTTGTCCATACGAAGGTCAATGATTTGGAGACAGAGGTAGGGATAATTTAGAAAAAGTTCAGAAAAAATTTAGTGTTCTTAACTTAACTCTCATATTGATTCGTATTAATACTCCAATGACATATTTCACTCACGCTCTACTAAACATCAGTGGACTTTTTTAAAATTATTTGATAAATTTGAAACTTTAAGTTAAATGATATTTAATTTTAAATTATTTTTTACTTGAGGACGAGTAAAATTTAAGTTGGAGGATATGATAAGTAAAAAAATATTTCAATAAAACATCAAAAATATACTAATTAATTTTTATTTCTTAAGAATCGATGCTTTTATTTGTGTTTTATAGAAAAAATAGTTATCAATATAAAGAGCTTAATTTGTAGGTTAAAAAAAATTAAAAATAAATTAAATTTTAAATGAATCTCGAACGGTGATTCAAAAAACAGCCTACAAATTATCTAGAAGCCCGATCCACGGAAGCTCTGCTCGGCCCAAAGAAAAGGCACGGTGAATAATGGTTCATATAGATCTGCATGGGGTCTTGTGCCAGTTCAAAGAAGATTCCAGCTACTGTGATGGGTGTTGGTGGGTTTGGCGGTTTCAAATAGGCCCATCTATGAGCTATGACAGTGGTTTGGTTTAAGTTAAATAAAAGGGAGCAAACAGGCAGGGTCTAGGGGCTGTCATGGAATTCAAATCAAAACAAAGTGTGCACGGGCTTTGAGGTTGGGTGATTTAAAAAGCCAGGGACTTCAGGCTTTGCATGAAGAGTGGAACGCACGCATTTAAACGTGTCGCACAAGTGAGCCTGGGACATGGCGAAGATCGAGGACCGAAACAAATAAGAACTCTGAAGAATCAAGAGTCCGGATACGCCTGTAACTCGGAGACACTGAAGGCTATAAAAAGAAAACCGTGGTAACAAAAAGAAACAGAGATAATAAGCGTTGAGGAAAAAAAATCAATAAAAAAAAATTAAAAAAAAATAAAAAATTTAAAGATCCAAAAGAAAGAATGAATATGGAGCTAAAGATCTTGATGCGTGGCTAAATCTCTTCCACCCAGAAATATTATGAAACCTGTAAATAAATTTTTATTTTATTTCATTATATTTAATTTTTATGCAATAAAATTATATTTTTATTTTATATATTTTTTATTTTTTTAAGGTATTGATTTAGCCTACATGTTCTATATCCTCTACTGACGTACCATGATTTCTGGATACGGTCTCTGATTTAGGAGAGATAGATCGTGGTATGTTAGATTAAAATTTTATATCTTGTTATTGAATTTAAATAGTTTATACTTTGATAGGATGAGCTATGATCTATTGATACAGTCCGTACTCAGAAATAAGATATACTAATACCTTAATCACAAGAATTAAATTTACAACATAAAAAAAATAAATCTAATTTGTACGGTGGATTCAAATTTCTGGATTATTTCTCTGATTTATACTTTTAATTTTAATTTTTTTTATTCTATTTCTTTTTAATCCTTCTACAATCAATTCTCTTTTATTTCTTCTTAAAAAAAAAGATAATCATCTTAAATCCCTATGAAAATGATTCCGACTCACCCTATCTATATAGTTTGAGTTGGTTTTTTATTCTTGATCGCCTACGACAGTGATCATGGACCTGGATGTTAATCCAAAAATCGAAGAAAAAATATAGAAGTAAATGATGGAGACACTAGGAGACGCTAGGATTTTTGACATTGGAACCAGAGAGAAAGAAGAGAGTTAGGGAAAAAGATCAAATGTATTTATTATATTTAAGCCCTAATACAATCTATATATATAATATATATACATAACTAATAGTCCTGACCAAAAATTTTTCTAGCTAACCCATACATAAAACCACTCACCGAGCCCATATACACCCATGTCTCACATGTTCTCATTCCATGAACTTAATTTCAGTCCAAACCCTGAGTTAGCTCCTCTTAAGACCTATCAAACTAGGTCTTAAGATACCTAAGATCAAACCCAATCCAAGACCCATGCAAAATCCCATGCAGCTCTAAACGTGCAACTGAGCCGACCCAATCTCAGACTGGGTCGACTAATCTGGAACTGGTGTTATGCCAGATTTTTTTAGATGTTGTCTTCTGTTTGGCATCTCTTCTGAGACTTGGTCAACCTACTCTCAGTCTGAGTCGACTCAGTATCCTGAAATTGCTTTTCTTCTACAATCTTTAGTCCTGACTCTGGTTCCTTGCTCCATCTTGTGTTTTCAGATATCCGGAGCCTTAACCAAGCTCTTCAAAGTCCTGAATATCCAAACCTCAAGCCCATAGAGGGCTATACACTATCTCCGTAGGACCACTCCTATCCTAGCCCTAAGATCCAAAACTATCCTAGTCTCTTGAAGCCAATACTCTGACTCCTCCTGTGGCCTCCAAGGTTTGGTAGTACACACTAACTTCTACAATCTTCACCTTGATGTGTCCAAGTCTTGGCACACCAGGCAATGTCCTCCTGCACGATCCTGCTGTCGCTGCATATCCTGACAGCCTCTTGTGCGAACATCCTTATCTCCACCAACTCTCTTCAGCTGCTGAGCTCCCTTTGAGGCCTTTAGGATGACTGTCTCCATTATTGAAGATCCTTGCTTGCTCCTTTGTACCATCCTGGAGTTTATTTGTGGGTACCATACTGCTTGACAGCTGCATCAATTGTTGTCCTGGACTTTTCTGGAGAAGCCACTGCATTCTTTTGTCGGTGCTTGTGTAACTGATGCACCTGACATAGTCTTCTTAGAGTCATGCCTCCCTATCTACACACTCCACTCTATTGAAAATATGTCCCAAAAACCAATCGTCAACCTGTTGATGGTTGAGCAACTTTGTATTGTAATTGATTTGCTAATAAATAAAATATATTTTTGATATTTTCATTACAAGTTTTCATCTTCTAATGAACTCCGTTTTGTGATGAAGTCTTTAGGACTATTTAGGTTTGATAAAGAGAAGATTTATCGATTAGTTCTTAAAATTGTTCACGACCAAATGATAGGCTGTTAATAAGGACGACAGCTTCTATCGAGCATAGGTCGCTGTAGGCCATATAAGTTGGTTATCCTCTTAATCAAGGAGTGTGGAGATACTGGTATGGCATACAGGTGAGATATAAGGATACATCATCATTAAACGTGACCAACTCCAGAGTATTCTGCTGTCGAGAATGTCTCTGATGGGATATAGGTATAAGTGTCCCTTAGATCTGAGATCGCTTCAGTGACTTGCAAGCAACTCACTGTGCTTTGGTACTGGACTAATTAAATTTCTAATTCAGTGATGGAAGCTTCTGGGCACAGTCAAGTACTTGCGAAGTCAGAGTGTGATCGAGATGGGATTGACCACTCCAAGAGTTGGAGAAGAATGAGTCGCTGTATTTCAATTTAACAAAACCTTGGCCAGGGTAATCTATCAGATGGATTTGATATTTTGAAATACAATGTGGACAACCTGATCAGAGTTGACAGTTGAACTTTGAGGTGTCCTATGAGTATTTTGGTCAAGGGATGAATTATATGGAAACTATATCCGCATGGGTTCTAAGGATGTTGTTCTACACATTCGACCTATCTGGCTGTCGGGTACCATTGTTAGATGGTCACTTCGATTGGTACAAGAATTTATTTCTATACTACTGACTTAGATTCAGACCTATGAGGTCACACATATTAGAGTTTATGATTCGATTGGATGGTTGATCAATTATTAAGAATCGTTCTAGGGTTAAATGATCAATACGATTGATATTTAACCTAGTACCAGTATTGCAGGAGGATCGATTAGAAATTTGATTGCTAATTAGCTTGATTTGATTAAGCCAATAGACTAAAATTAAGTTTAATTAAATATAATTTAATTAGATTTAGTTTGGACTTGATTAGATCAAGTCAATTGGTTTATTGGATAAGTCAAGTGCAAGAAAAAACTAGTCCTAGTTCAATTAGGACTTAGGTCAACCTAATTTCTAATTCGATTAAAAAATTAAATCAAATTTTAAATCAGATTTAATCTGATTAAATTAGATTATTAATTGGATTAAGACCTATTTTAATTGGATTGATTTGATTTTGGTTTGATTTGATTTGAGAAACCAAATTTGAACAAGTCATAGATTGAATCCTAGTAAGACTAGGATTCCACCTTGCGCCACCTTAGCCCCCATGCCCGCTCTCTCTTATTTTATGTGATAAAACCTTCTCTCTCAGGCCTTCACACACGCCCAAATCTTTCTACTTTCTCTCTTACATGGAATGTGGTTGTGGACCAAGTCAAAGTAGGAATTAGTTTGGATTTCAAATTCTATGAGATAGAATTTTAGGAAACCAAAACTCTTTCCTTATGGCACTGATTTTATCCAAATTTTTTTGAGATTTTTATGACTTTTATGGTACATATTGTGCACCCCTTGCTGGTGGTCCATGATAGAAAAAGAAGGAAGGGGCATCCAAGACTTGGGTACCCCTTGTCTTGCCCTGTTTGGATTTTCTTGACTAGGTATTTGACCTAGATAAAGATTCTTCATATCTCATTATTTAAGATGAATTTCTTCTTGAGATTTTTATAAATTATAGAGCATTGAGAGACCTTTAGGGTGTGTAAAAATTAGGGAGAAAGAGTGTTGGGGTATAGAGATATAAATAGATATAAGACTAAGTATCTGGGTTAGAGCAAAGAGAAGAAGAAGAGG